>NC_051863.1:130541526-130658885 GCF_015732765.1 Culex quinquefasciatus | reverse complement strand
TTTTTTGTATTATTTGTATTATTTGTAACATTTGTTTCATTTTTATTTATTTGTATAATGTAATTGCAATTTTGTAATTAAGTAATTTAGTAATTTAGTAATTAAGTGATTTTGTAATTTTGTAATTTTGTACTTTTGTAATTTTGTAATTTTGTAATTTTGTAATTTTGTAATTTTGTTATTTTGTAATTTTGTAATTTTGTAATTTTGTAATTTTGTAATTTTGTAATTTTGTAATTTTGTAATTTTGTAATTTTGTAATTTTGTAATTTTGTAATTTTGTAATTTTGTAATTTTGTAATTTTGTAATTTTGTAATTTTGTAATTTTGTAATTTTGTAATTTTGTAATTTTGTAATTTTGTAATTTGTAATTTTGTAATTTTGTAATTTTGTAATTTTGTAATTTTGTAATTTTGTATTTTGTGTAATTGTAATTTTTAATTTTGTAATTTTGTAATTTTGTAATTTTGTAATTTTGTAATTTTGTAATTTTGTAATTTTTAATTTTGTAATTTTGTATTTTGTAATTTTGTAATTTTGTATTTTGTAATTTTGTAATTTTGTAATTTTGTAATTTTGTAATTTTATAATTTTGTAATTTTGTAATTTTGTAATTTTGTAATTTTGTAATTTTGTAATTTTATAATTTTGTAATTTTATTTTTTTATATTTTGTAATTTTTGTAATTTTAATTTTAATTTTGTAATTTTGTAATTTTGTAATTTTGTAATTTTGTAATTTTGTATTTTGTAATTTTATATTTGTAATTTTGTAATTTTGTAATTTTGTAATTTTGTAATTTTGTAATTTTGTAATTTTGTAATTTTGTAATTTTGTAATTTTGTAATTTTGTAATTTTGTAATTTTGTAATTTTATATTTTGTAATTTTGTAATTTTGTAATTTTGTAATTTTGTAATTTTGTAATTTTGTAATTTTGTAATTTGTAATTTTGTAATTTTGTAATTTTGTAATTTTGTAATTTTGTAATTTTGTAATTTGTAATTTTGTAATTTTGTAATTTTGTAATTTTGTAATTTGTAATTTTGTAATTTTGTAATTTTGTAATTTTGTAATTTTGTAATTTTGTAATTTTGTAATTTTGTAATTTTGTAATTTGTAATTTTGTAATTTTAATTTTGTAATTTTGTAATTTTGTAATTTTGTAATTTTGTAATTTTGTAATTTTGTAATTTTGTAATTTTGTAATTTTGTAATTTTGTAATTTTGTAATTTTGTAATTTTGTAATTTTGTAATTTTGTAATTTTGTAATTTTGTAATTTTGTAATTTTGTAATTTTGTAATTTTGTAATTTTGTAATTTTGTAATTTTGTAATTTTGTAATTTTGTAATTTTGTAATTTTATTTGAATTTTGTAATTTTGTAATTTTGTAATTTTGTAATTTTGTAATTTTGTAATTTTGTAATTTTGTAATTTTGTAATTTTGTAATTTTGTAATTTTGTAATTTTGTAATTTTGTAATTTTGTAATTTTGTAATTTTGTAATTTTGTAATTTTGTAATTTTGTAATTTTGTAATTTTGTAATTTTGTAATTTTGTAATTTTGTAATTTTGTAATTTTGTAATTTTGTAATTTTGTAATTTTGTAATTTTGTAATTTTGTAATTTTGTAATTTTGTAATTTTGTAATTTTGTAATTTTGTAATTTTGTAATTTTGTAATTTTGTAATTTTGTAATTTTGTAATTTTGTAATTTTGTAATTTTGTAATTTTGTAATTTTGTAATTTTGTAATTTTGTAATTTTGTAATTTTGTAATTTTGTAATTTTGTAATTTTGTAATTTTGTAATTTTGTAATTTTGTAATTTTGTAATTTTGTAATTTTGTAATTTTGTAATTTTGTAATTTTATGTAATTTTGTAATTTTGTAATTTGTAATTTTGTAATTTTGTAATTTTGTAATTTTGTAATTTTGTAATTTTGTAATTTTGTAATTTTGTAATTTTGTAATTTTAATTTGTAATTTTGTAATTTTGTAATTTTGTAATTTTGTAATTTTGTAATTTTGTAATTTTGTAATTTTGTAATTTTGTAATTTTGTAATTTTGTAATTTTGTAATTTTGTAATTTTGTAATTTTGTAATTTTGTTGTTTGGTAGTTTTGTAATTTTGTTATTTTGTAAAAATTATCTAATTTGATCATTCTCTTTACCAGTCGATAACGACGTGAATGCCAAAATAAATCCAAAACCATGCCTTTGATTGCAATGATTGCAACAAAACAAAGCCTACACACACGCACACACAATCACACACCGAGGCCAGCCGGGCCGGCAAGTTAGCAGAGAAGAAATAGGGTCAATAGTCCACTAAAATTATCAAAAATTTTAATAGAATAAACACTGTTCATTTTTGAAATCACCAGTGTTACTTGAAGTTTCAAATTACATTATTATTACATAAAATTTCATTCACTTTTTATCTTTAGGTTGCATAATGAAAATGCTTAGCCGAGTACGAATTGTACGCTCCCATCTCGCTGTGGAACATCAATAATTTTTATTAGAGTGTAAAATATTATTACATAATTTTCTGTTGGCATTATTTCAGTGAAAAAATATGTTGAAAGATATTTGTCGTCCAATATTTATTTTCCTAAAAGCGTACAAAAATATGAAGTCGGCCCTATTTGGCTCCTTTGTTCTCGCTGTGTGCCGCGTGCTGGTCGAGTGCTGAGCAGCAGGCTAGCATGGCGCGCTGTTGCCACTTCAGTTGTATGCAACAAAATTGCCTGTCGCGTGCCTGTCGCATGATTTGGGCTGGATAAAAATATTTTTTTGTAGAATATTTACTATAAAAAAATGAAAACTCATATCAGAACAAATTTATATTCAATGAATAGATAATTGTCTTGAGAAGCGCGTACCAACTTCCGTTTTTGGACTGACAATGTGGTTTTTGCCCTGTTGGGGTTACACGATCAAAAAACAATATGTAGAGTGCAAAAACAGCATGCAACATTGAACTCTCGGACCCAACATTGAAACAATGGTATTGTAAAAATAGTTTTGCTTAGTTGCAAATTGTTCAGAAATTAAAACTCTAGGGGCTAAATCAAAAATCATATCGATATGTTTTATAGTTTTCGAGATATACCAGTTTTAGAAAAAAAATTTCGAGGACGGGTTTCCGGCTGATGTGCCTCGTTAATGTTTGACCTTGAATATAGAAAAACGAGAGCACGCAATGTAAACAATAACAAACACGTTTTGTTTGGCTGACCATTCTGTGCATTGTCCCAAAGTTTGGTTGAAGTTGGTTGCTGGAGTCCCGAGTTATAATTACAAATGTTTACGGTAGTCTAGCTTGTACGTGCGACAAACGCATCCTGACTTTCCAGGCCTGAAATCCCTTTGGTCTTTTGTCGCACTTACATCAATTTTCATGGAGTGACAAAATAGCACGACAAGATTGAAACTACTTTCATAAGTAAAGTGACAAAAATGCACGGAGTTTTTTCGGTTTTTGTTGAATATCTCAGGATTAAAATCGAAATTTGGGGATCTGTGAAGGTCAAAAGGTGAGGCTTTGTGAGCTGCACAAAATGGCGTTCTTAACTCAATTTGGCCCAAAATGCACGTACGACAAGTTAGCACGATGGCGACGATATGTAGATTGCGTCGGAAAACCACATGTTGGACCACAAGAAGCACAACGACGACACTAAACGGTCCATCCCTTCGAAGCAAAAGCCTGCACTGAAAAAAATTCAAACGTTAACTTTATTTAAAGTTGATGTTTGTTTCTGTCACTTTTCTTAAAAAAAGGCATAAATTACATTAATAATAAAATATTTAAAAAAAACAAGACAAATTTGTCAACTTACGTCAAAAATTAAAATCTAGTATTTTTTGACAGTGCGTAACTTGAACGATACAGTTAACAGTCGGTGGGGTGGTTCCGTCCATAATCGATGGGGAGGACACCCTTTTCACGAGAGGGGGGGGCGGGGGCTTATATTTGGTCTGATAACGTCGAACAGCTCAGAAGCAGACGGTTGCCGGCAAAGTTGAACGAGAAAAGGGTCCCCCTTTTGGTTCAGACAAAAAAAAAAGAGGAAAACAATTTTAGGAAAGGTGCAAAATTTGTGCTTGCGTGGGTGGTTTTGTAATTGACTTTGGGATTGTGTGAGTGTGTGTGTGTGGAAATTTGTGCTTGGAAGGTGATTTTAGAACTGATTGTTTTGGGAAAAGTTTTTATAATGATGATGATGAGATTTTTGATGATAAGGGAGCATCAAATTACGGAGCGCAATTAAATTTTCTCATGATTAGTATGATGGAATTAAGTTTGTAGCTGGTTTTTGCTCTGAAGAAATCTTTCAAACTCATTCTCAGCTACCTTTTCCTCTGAAAGACCTTTCGATAAAAGAAAACTCCCCCTCCTCCAGTAAATCACACCAAATTGACGCTAATAATCTCGTTATTTGCAAACATTTCTCGCCAATGCTCCCATTCACTGCTTCACCCAGTCAGTCAGAATTGAAGCGTCGCGACGCCCGCCCCCACCCACCAAAGGGGAAAATGCAGCACATAAAAAAGCATAAACTAAACGAATGGCGACAGTGATTAAGGGAGGAGCGCCACCACAGCCCCAGAATGTTGATTTGTGGTGCGAACGTGATTTACTTGCAGTCGCTTCGTCTTTCGCTGGCAACACTGCCGAGGCAAGATTGGCTTACGTGCTGAATAAAAAAATACAAAAAAAAAGATTGATTTTTCCTTTCCCAGCTAACGACGCCACCAAAGTGGGTGGTGGTCGTCGCGCAAGGACGAAAGTGCATCAACGGTTGGTGTGTTTGTGTGTGTCTTTCTGTCCCTCGTTTGCAACTTGATAACAAAGTTTATTTGCTGCACTAGGACGAGGACAGAAAACACTGCGCGAAAAAATGGCACTCGCATTTATTATTATTTCGTTTGGACGTGCCTGGAAGGAGAAGCAGCGGCGTTTGGAAATAATGTTGTGAAACGCTGCGACGGAGTTTTCGTTTATGCACTTACTACTTTTTTGCTTTGAATGAAGTCGACACGAATGGAAATTGTTATTGATTTGATTTGTGAGAAAACAATACGCTATTCAGTTAATAAAATGTGTCTTGGTATGATGTGTGAATGTGTGAGACTTCAATTATAGAATTTGTAAAAATTACTTCTTAATTGAGAACATTGTTGACATTGTTTTCAAAATGTAGCCACTGAATGATTAAATTTATCAGAATTTTTTAATTCAGGTTTTTAAAATGGTGTCCATGATTGTTCATTGCTGATTTTTTTTAATTTTGAGATAATTTCTAATTAAAGTGCTTAAGAGACATTGAAGATTTGATTTCTGGTGAAATGCAGTGAATCATCCAACAAGCCTTTTATTTTCTTGTACCAATTTCTCAGAAATAATTGTTTTTTGATGTTGATTCCAAATTTTGAAAACATCAAAACATTTCTCATGTGCTTAATTTTTAAACATTGTAGCTAATCTATCTTCTTATATAAATATATAAAATTTCGACGGTTTTGTTCGAACGCGAATCAATTCAACACGGAGCGTCGGATCGAGGTGCTCTTTGTTGCGTTGGGTTCGTAAAAGTCCAAGGAAGGTTCTTACATCAAAAAGTGACAACTTTGGCCACTCTGGAACCGATTCCGGAAAATATGCAGATTTTATGGGAAAAGCTGCGTAAAATCAAATTTTGATCACAGGAGGCTGATTTAGCAAACAAGCCAGAAACGTCAGGAAACCAAAAAGGGCAGGACGAAGTTTGCCGGGCAAAGCTTGTGTTTTATAATTCTTTGCATTTTTAGCTATTTGTATCATTAGTTTTTCCATAAAAGTACAATTTTGCGAGCTTATCACACGAATTGAACATGTACTGGGATTTTGTAATCGATGTGGTGTATTTAACCTTTCCTTGGTATTAAAAAAATAAGGTTGTATTGGGGTCCTTTTCGACCCAAGCTTTAAAAAAAACGTCAAAAAACCAGTTTTTGACAGAATCCGGTTCTTTTGGTCACAAATGAAAGCTTAGGACGTCCTCTTTCCAAAACCGACCTGGAAATCCGGATTTGGTCACCGAGAATCGGCTACAACCAAAAAAAGACCTTTTTGAGACCCCAACTTTGACGACCTGTATCTCTGGCAAATTTCAACCAATCAGGATGCTCCTGGTTGCATTCGACAGGTACCTGTACTTTGTTATGGTTTCGTTTTAGCAATCTGCCAAAAATGTATGGACTTTCGTAATTTTTGCTCTCGTGGATCAAACTTACTTTTTGCCCAGGTATTTAAAAACGTGGGTTTTATAGAAAATCTAGATGTATGGGTATCAAAAGATCGGAAATTTTAAGCCCTTTTTGATGCAACATTGGTTGACTTGTGAATTGTGGACCGGTGGAATGCCGGCGGGTTTTCCGACGACGTAATTCCGAGTTGGTACGAAATTCCAACGAAAAATCTATTCTATCGAAACAAAGTACCCCAAAACGGTGTTATACCCACTCCACCACAATATTCCTCTAATTGGTCGCAGTGGTATCAAGGCTCAACAAAAAAAAATACCCACTCCAGAATGTTTATTTAGCAATTCTATGGTAATATATTGGCATTAAGTTAAATTTAAAGTTTGCAAAATTAAGTTAAGATAAGTTTTATATAGAATTTCCAGAGTTATATAAACTGTTATACTAAGTAATAAGTAAACTTTATATTCAATCCAAATTATTTTTTCATCAGTCAAGGATGCCTATCTGGAGTTGGGAGACTGGATTTATGGTCTTTTCATGAGCTTTTTGTATCAAAATGTTCGGCATGAGTTTCTGAACAAAACGTACTACTAAGTTTTTGCCAAACTTTAAATTGTTTACATGTTTCATCACAAAATGTGCATAGTGCCCAAGGGGTGTAAATACTTTTTTTACATACTGTAAATATGTTCTCAAAATTGTTCACAAAATACCGCATTTAACACTAATATTTTCAAAATTTGCCATATTAGATAGGGGAAAGTGGGGCAAGTGTAACAAGCTAAGGAAATGGGTTATAATCCATTAAAAAGTTAAAAAATCTGTCGGATTTTATTATAATCATCTTATTCTAGGTCTTGACTAAGACTTTGTAAGAACAAGTTTTTGAAAAATCCTGTTTTTTAATGTAAAAAAATGATTTCAAATTTTTTGATTTTCCGTACATTTTACTCAACAAGTGGGGCAAGACAAACAACCCGTTGGGGCAAGAGGAACAACCCGTTGGTGCAAGAGGAACAATACATGAAAAAACATGTTAATTTGCTAACAATTGAACTGTTATCACTTAGATACATCAGATTAGAATGTATTTTGAAAGGTTTCTTCCATTTTTAGATTAAGTAATAATATTTTACCAAAAATCATTTTTGCGAAAAAAATTAAAAATTTCATAATATCGCTATATTTTATATGGACATTTTTTTTAACAATTGTTTATCAGTTTTTAAGTACTTTAAATACATGATAAAATATGTTGTAAATCCCAATAAAATATGTTACTGCTGCAATTCGTAATTTTTTCCATACTAAAATTCAATATGGTACACACAAGATTTTTTAAAAGTTCTCAACAAAAATAACCAAAAGTTAAATCATACTTTGTAATAGGTGCTTGTCATTGGTAGGGACGCTACTGATCTAGGAAAAACAGCATTTTGAAAAAAGTGAGCCTTCAAACGAAACCTTAGCCTTATTTTGTACTTTCCAAATATTATAAGAAAACAAAGGTTTTGAAAAAAGCATCATTAAATCTTATGCCCCATGGCGTTTACGTCGTTTTGACGGATATGTGGTAGTAGAAAATTGCTGTTCAAGTAAAATCAATAATTAAAAAAAAAACAAACAAAAAAATTAAAAAATTAAAAAAAAAACTCTTAAATTAATTTATAAATACCACCTAAAATACAACATGAATGCAACAATTCTCGACAAAGATTTACACGAACTTTTTACTGAAATATATAACTCATGAGACTTTTCACCTATATTTGAAGAGTTGATAAAACTTAGAATTGAAAATTGCTGTTCAAATAAAATCAATAATTAAAAAAAAACAAACAAAAAAAAAAATAAAAAAATTAAAAATAAAACTCTTAAATTAATTTATAAATACCACCTAAAATACAACATGAATGCAACAATTTGAATGTAGGGGTTAAGCATGCAAAATTTCACTTCGTTTTGTAACCATATTGCATAATTTGAAAATTAGAGTATTTTCGAAAAAAAATTGCGGTAATTTGTGAAAATTTTGTTATTTTTCAAAATAAGCTCTAATAAATTGAAAAAGCATACAAAATGCATTGAAATTTTTAAAAAATTGAGGTATTTTTGAAAAAATACGGTATTTTGATGAAATTGTTGTTTCTTAAAAAACTGTATCAACGTGAAAAATCATACAAAATTTAAAATCGCTTGGAACCCATGCTGCAAATTATGATAATTTTAGCTTTATCAACAAAAAAAAAAAAATACGGTAGTGGAACTATACCCTTTTTCACTGCCGTTTTACGGCGATATGATGTATACGCCATTTTGGACATTTTCAATTTTATTGTACAGTCTGATAAAGAATCTTATAAGCTACCTCCTGACGAAAGAATTTTTCAAAAAACTGCTCTGGGGCCCATTTTATTAAGAAAACAAACAATGATGTATACGCCAATTTTACTCATCATGATGTATGTATACATTGAGAATTGATAGAAGTCAAATTCAATACTGATTGAATATTGATTTGAGGTTTTGGGACCAAATCAAGATTGAACAATATTTTATTACATTATTTCGATTGAATTCTTAAGGGGACGTCCATTAGGCATCATCCATAAAGTACGCCACGTTCTGAGGGAAGAGGGGGGTTTTGAGAAAGCGTGACGTTGCGTGTTAAAAGCATAGGGAAATCGTGACAAAGGGGGGTGGAGTAAATTTTGGCTGATTTTAATGTGACGTACTTAATGGATGACACCTTATCCACATCCACGTAGACACTTTTTTGAAAATTCTAGACCCACCCACCTCCCTTGCTGACAATTGTTCATGCAAAAAATGTGTTTATGGAGCATAGACAATCGCTAAGGGAGCGTTATTTTATTACTTAACGCAAAAAATCGGATTTTTAGAACCCCCTCTCGTAACAAAATTTCCATACAAATTTAAAAAAATTATGGAGCGTAAAACGGCCTCCGACCCCCTCCCCAAACTGCGTTACGTAATAAAAGAACGCTCCTAATACCTTCCCCTAAAGTACCCACGTGGACAATGCATTACGAGATCCACTCAGCTATCAAAATAGCTGGCACAAAAAATAAAGCCAGCTTTGATCGAGCAATGTATACATACATCATTGGGCAGGAAAAGTAGTGATTTTTTATTGCTATTTTTACGGCCAAATGATGTTTGTGGTTTAAAATCGTAGAGAATAGGAAAAAACAAGAAATTTTGTAGGGCCACATTTTTATTATACTTTTTAACAGTTTCTACAGAGCAGACCTCAAATTAGTCATTTTAAATTGAAAAACGTTACTTAATCCACCCTTAGGTGGTTGGTGCCTTCCTCTCATTCAAAGGGTAATGCTATCCAAAATAGACACGCTCGTGGGAAGGTCTTTAAATTACCCATCCAAAGATAGGTCACATGATATATTTGGAATACGTTTTCATCTAAATATCTGAGAACTAGCCTCCAAAAAGTGTATAAATAACTCTTAAGTGCTTATAACTTTTGATAGGGTTGTAAGATCTTCAATGTTTTGGACGCGTTGGAAAGGTCTTTTGATTACCTGTTCAACGACGGCTTGCATGATAGATCCGGACAACGTTTTCATCGTGATATCTGAGATCCGGCTTCCATAAAGTGCATAAATAACACTTAATTGCTAATAACGTTTGATAGGGTTGTCAGATCTTCAATGTATTGGTCGCGTTGGAAAGGTCTTTTAAATACCTTTCTAAAAATGTATAACATGCTGGGGTTTGTTGCAAAAACCACCCTTTTTACAATCTTCCGGACTTTAGTCAAAATCGTTTTTTTAGCATAACTTTTGAAGTACTTTACTAAACTTCAAAATTTTCAATAGGGACTTATGGGACCCCAAGACGAATCGAATGAGACCAAAACGGTCCAAATCGGTTAAGCAAGTGCCGAGATAATCAAGTGCATATTTTTTGGTGCACAGACCCACATCCCTACACACACACACACACACACACACACACACAGACATTTGCTCAGAATTCGATTCTGAGTCAATAGGTATACATGAAGGTGGGTCTAGGAGGTCTAATTGAGAAGTTCAGTTTTCGAGTGATTTTATAGCCTTTCCTCAGTAAGGTGAGGAAGGCAAAAATGAACAAAAACAGAAAATCGTGTCTACAGCAAAATCACCTCAATGGCGTATACATCATATCGCCGTAAAACGGCAGTTCAGCCTATTTCTATTATCGGCTTAGCACTTTGATCCCGAATTATAGCATTCATAAAGTGTTTCTGACTGTTCCAAAGTAATAAATAGCTCAAATAAAAGTGAGCAAGCACATCTGAAAATGTTGATTTAATAGCCGAAATCGGCAAAAGTGATGAGAATTGATCGAACTTAGAGGCTTAGAGTGATTGAAATGGGTATATTTCCCCTATTTTGTAAAAAATGTAGTATTTTACAAGAATACTTAAATGAAGAGTAAAAAACATACCAATTTTCCCATGTTGCAAATCATAAAAAAATGAGTATTTTCGAAAAAAAAGTACCTGGGCAGACGGTAATAACAAAATTCATGCCATTTTAATAACAAATACTGTTAAGATAACCGAAATTGTTATGGAATCTTCTTGAAAAATCCATTGTGACATAAGAGTTTAATAACAGTTTATGTTACCATAACAACATTTGTTACTGGTCTGATATTGGTTGAAAGCCAAAACAACTTTGGAATAACATTTTTTGTTATAGAAGAATAACTCCAACTGTTATTGTTTTTTTTTGTTAAATTAACAAAAAATAATCACAAATATTTGTTCGAAGAATAACTAAAAATGTTATTTTTTTTTACAATAACAATCCAGTAACAAAAAATCATAACGACGAATTACAAATCTTGTTATAAACAACATAAATTGTTATTTGCCTAGTATTTTCAAATATAAAGAATGTTATTCCCAAGTTATTTCCGTCTGCTCGGGACCGGTATTATGTGAACAATTTTGAGTTTATACTTTTTCTTTGAAAATTACAAAATTTTGAAAAAAATGTATTCTTGAATTAATCGATTTTAGAAAGATTATAGAAAAGTTATCCTCCATTATCGGCGATAAGATTATCGCCGATAAAATTATCGAATTATCGATAACGATAAATTATCGTTTTCGTCAGATGATAATTTTATCGATTGGCAACCTTGATTTCTATGTCATTTTCGAATATAAATTCTACAAAACCAGGATATCATCTAAGTTTCTCCTGAAACCACCACCATATAAAACTATTTTGCTACCTTTAACTGCCTGACGATTGACAAAATCCCGCATCTCTCAAACCCTTCTATAAATATTTTAAAATGCAAAAAAGTAGCAAACACAGCAATAGAAGCAGCAATTCCACTCAAAATTCCGCCCCGCAATTTCCAGCACGTGCTCCAGAATAAAAGGCAAAATAACAAAAAAAGAAACCGCCACGTTTGGGGTGGCGACGGCGGCATCTTCCCAGATATCTTCGTCTTCAATGTGCTTGATGTGCCCGGCTCCTCGCTGGCTTGGCGCTTTTCTTTTATTTTCCCTGCCCTGAGTTTGTATGTGTGGGCGTGTGTTTGTGTGTGGGGGTGGGAAAACTTTTCAAGACAATACACCCATTTATGCTTTGTGATTTTCACAATTGGGTCACACATTCCAGATTTTCCAGTGGGAAACAGGGGTGTGGACTGGGATAAGGGATCGTGTGTGTGTGTGTGTTGGCTCATACACATTTAAGAGCGAGTCCACGAGCAAAGCATACCCATCTCGCATCGACCTCACCAATCTGCCTGAAATATTCAGGGGTTGTTTGTACATATAAAACAAGCATCTGGCCAAAATATGAGCTATCTAGGTCAACGGGAAGTGGGGCAAATCGGGACACAAAGTTTGAAGGTTCAAAAACGTCAAAAATCGTAAAAAGGCTGTAACTTGGGCAAAATTCAATTTAATTTAAAAATTCAAAATGCATCTGAAAGGGCTTAAAAAATGCAACAAAATGCAGGATAGAGCACCCCGATTGGTTAAATCTAAAGGGAGTTATTGACATTTTAGTGAAAAAATAGCACAATTTTCAAACTCAAATAAAAAAGTGTTCCATCCAGATATCAACTCGGTTCGACCTGCAGCTTGTAGGGGACATCTGGGACTACCATCTGAGACTGAGAACGCTTTGGGTAAGGCAGTTTAACATATTAAATAGACACTTTTACTTTTAGTAAATTTTTTGGTTGTAAATTTTTGCTCGGGGGACCCCTTAGATCCCATTTTCTGATGATAATTTTATCATATTCGTGTTCCTGAGACAATTTCACAATAGAAACATGCATAAAAATGTTTGTTTTCATCCATTTTAACCCTTTAAAAAATGAAAGTTAAAAAAAATCTTCGATTCACATTTATTGAAAATCAGGTTCGTTTCCAAGGATACTAGATGACACCAGAAAAAAAGCAGCATCTCAATTTTTTTTAACTTTCATTTTTTAAAGGGTTAAAATGGATGAAAATAAACATTTTTATGCATGTTTCTATTGTGAAATTGTCTCAGGAGCACGAAAAAAAAAACGAAACTATTGGCACTACGCCCCCCGGGGCATGGCCTTCCTCTAACGTGGGATTTCTGCTCCAGCGCCTCTGACGAGACAGGAGAAACCGGGACCGACGTTTTACTTCACCATCCGATAGAAGCTCAGTGGATAAGGCGGGAATCGAACCCGCGTCTCATAGCATCATCGGGATCGGCAGCCGAAGCCGCTACCCATGCGCCACGAGACCCACCGAATATGATAAAATTATCATCAGAAAATAGGATCTAAGGGGTCCCCCGAGCAAAAATTTACATCCAAAAAATTCACTAAAAGTAAAAGTATCTATTTAATATGTTAAACTGCCTTACCCAAAGCGTTCTCAGTCTCAGATAGTAGTCCCAGATGTCCCCTACAAGCTGCAGGTCGAACCGAGTTGATATCTGGATGGAACACTTTTTTATTTGAGTTTGAAAATTGTGCTATTTTTTCACTAAAATGTCAATAACTCCCTTTAGATTTAACCAATCGGGGTGCTCTATCCTGCATTTTGTTGCATTTTTAAGCCCTTTCAGATGCATTTTGAATTTATAAATTAAATTGAATTTTGCCCAAGTTACAGCCTTTTACGATTTTTGACGTTTTGAACCTTCAAACTTTGTGTCCCGATTTGCCCCACTTCCCGTTGACCTAGAGTGCTCATATTTTGGCCAGATGCTAGTTTTATATGTACAAACAACCCCTGAAAATTTCAGGCAGATTGGTGAGGTCCAAACGACGTCCCATACAAAGGGGTATGCCCTGTTCGTGGACTCGCTCTTAATTTTTCATCTTCAATATCCTTTATGGAGACTGAAATCTTCCGGAGAGAGATTCGCGCAATCCGTGCCAAGTCTGTTGAATTAGCTGTCCTCCCAGTTGTTTCCAGTCATTTTGCGATTTGTTTCAAAGGGGAGGAATTGTATTAAACCATTTGGAAGCCAAAAAAGGACGTTTCTTTTAAAGGATTTTCATTTTCTTTTTATTTTTACAATATTTTTGGTTTGATTTCAAAATGAAAATCATATGGTTTCCTTACAAAGTTTAATTTAATTAAAACTTATGTTTTTGCTCAATAAAAAAAAGTTTTTCCTGCTAAAAACAGTCTAACTCAGTTCCAGTTAAATCTGATATAGTAGTTCCAATTCGTCAATGCCAGCATGTTCAACATTTCAGTCCACTATTTTCATCTTCTAGCCAGTTTCGACTATTTTTATTTTCACCAGATTGCGATTTCCCCCTGAAACCAACGACGATGACGACTTCACTACACCGACGGAGGTCGTTCAAGTTGTTTTGATATTTACTCACTCAATGCTAGCATGTTGTTTTAGATGTTTTCACTGACTGCCGCTCGATATAGACTCGGAAATTTTTCCCCGTTTTGAACCATCAACCATTTGGCATTCTGACGTTCTGTTTTTCCTCTTTCTCCGCAACTCTTTACCCGCTTTGCCCAACCAGCAGAGTGAATGAATTAAGATCTGTGCCGCAGCATTTCTCCCCACCCAACTCTTCAGTGAAATTCCTCTGAATGAAAGTGAGTTTCAGCACTCGGGAGCCGGCTTTTGAGCAGTTTCATCTGGTTCAGGAGGCACCCGGTGATTCGGCTGAGTGGCACTTTTCAGTTACATCTTTAATCGCCACTCAAGCAATTCTGAGAGTTTGCTTTAAACCAAGTCAAAATTGTTGAAACAAAAATTGCTATTTTTCGAACAGAAATATCATAAAAACAGTAGTTCTTTTCAACTTTCAAACGTAACCCAACCGAGAAATTGATTTTTCCGGTTCTACAACCATTCATGCAGCTTTACTAAGGTAAAAAAGAACTTTTCAAATCTTTTCCCCATGAACCTTTACTGTGACACAGTCAAAACAGAAAAACCACGACCACCACCAGAAGCCAAGTTCCATAAATCTTTCAAACGAAAAAACGTTCCTTTGGAGACAGTTTTTTCTCCTTCAAAACTGCAAAAACCCCTCAAGAAAAACAAAAAAAGACATTGAAAAGGAACAGCTCAACTCTGAACCCCACACTGCCACATATCGTTGGCAAATATCTATCCCCCAACTCTTTTTCGTTTTCATTTCTTGCTTCAAATTCAATTTCCTTGGAAAATTACGGGTTTGCGCTCCCCTCTCGGCGAAACCTCCCACCTTTTGGCTAGAGCTTGAATAGAAGAAACTCCAAAAAAGACAAAAAAGACAAAAAAGACAAAAAAGACAAAAAAGACAAAAAAGACAAAAAAGACAAAAAAGACAAAAAAGACAAAAAAGACAAAAAAGACAAAAAAGACAAAAAAGACAAAAAAGACAAAAAAGACAAAAAGACAAAAAGACAAAAAGACAAAAAGACAAAAAGACAAAAAGACAAAAAGACAAAAAGACAAAAAGACAAAAAGACAAAAAGACAAAAAGACATAAAAGACATAAAAGACAAAAAAGACAAAAAGATAAAAAGACAAAAAGACAAAAAGACAAAAAGACGAAAAAAACAAAAAGACAAAAAGACAAAAAGACAAAAAGACAAAAAGACAAAAAGACAAAAAAGACAAAAAAGACAAAAAAGACTAAAAAGACAAAAAAGACAAAAAAGACAAAAAAGACAAAAAAGACAAAAAAGACAAAAAAGACAAAAAAGACAAAAAAGACAAAAAAGACAAAAAAGACAAAAAAGACAAAAAAGACAAAAAAGACAAAAAAGACAAAAAAGACAAAAAAAGACAGACCAAAATTGACCATTTTGCTTCAAATCCCACCAGTGTGCAAAGTGGTTCCAGCTAGAGAATATTTTAACTGGATGTGGTCTATTTGGCCGATTGTTGATAGCGCAATAACAATAAAAATATTGCTCATTCCATAGCCGTTTTCTTCCCCATCCCCACCCACAAAACATTCCACCCCCACTTTGCTTATATGCACGTGTGTACGTGATGTTTCCAGCAAAGTAAAAAAATCGAGAAATGCGATTGCGATTCCTTTCGTTTCACTTTTCCACAGGTTTCACATTTCGAAAGTTGAAGATTGGCAAAAAGCGAAAAGAGCAAAAATATTTTACTATCAAAACATTTTCCTCCCTCCCGAATCACTTTGAGTCCTTTTCCCCTTGAAGTGTGTGTGTGCAAATTCGCAGTCCTAAATCGAAGAAAATCGAAATAAAAGTTTGCTCGCTGTTTTTATTTTTATTATTTCGCAACCTGAAATGGAGCCTCTCTCTTTTTTTTGGTTGATATGTGAACGGAGGAAAAGTTTTCCTCCCAAACTTTTCCTCCCCGAAAGTCGTGACTTTTGTTGCAGCAGTGGCGCTTTTTAGTGCAGTTTGATGTGCATTTTGGAACCAACCGGAGCATAAGGGGGCTTTGGATTTGGAGGAGGGGGTGGCGAAAAAAGGACGACCGGTTTTCCGGTGTGGCTTTTTCTGTTGATTTAGGTTGGTTTTGGGGGAGTGATGTGCATGTGTGTTTGAAGGAAAAAGAAAAGAGAAAAAAAGTGTAAACGAGGGGCTTGGGAAATTTATGCCCACATTCGCAGTTTTTTGGAGGGTCGTGGTTGGTGTTTTATGGAAGGTGCAAATATTTGCAAATATTTGCTCGTTTTACGAGGGGGTCAGTTTTGGCTGGTGGAGAATTCAATTTGGAGCTTTGGAAGAGGACTTTGGAAAACAGCTTTGTCAGCGGTTGCAGTCTGATATCCTTCTTCGTTTGATGTCAGAAATTGGAAGCAGGAAAAATATAAAAAGAAATCCATTAGTCATATTTGATACCAAATAAAATAAAATTGTTTAGTTTTCATAAATCACGTGGACGCTTTTTTGGAAATGTCACCCCGTCCCCCTCCCATCGTGGACAATTTCCATATAAATAAAATATTTTTTTTATGGAGCGTGGAACGGTCCCCAAGAATGTTGAAAAGACAAATTAAAAAAAAAAAAAAGATTATTTATAGTTAAAGTCCTCGAGAGTAAATCAAGTTTTACCTCTAAACCTAGCCTGGCCAACCTATTTTCTTCATTTTTCAATGTATTGCTCACTTAAATAACAGTTTCAGATTTTCCTCGTTTTAATTTCTCATTAATTGTTAGGAGTTCCGTGAGTGCCTTAGAAAGGAACGGGTGCGTGTCAGTTTGGTCTTTAAAGTAATGTAAATTTTGGTGTGTTATCTATTGAATTTGTTAGTGAAAAGTTGCTCTATACGATGTCCAGAACAGGAGGATTGTGAAATTGGTGAAATTCCATAGCTGAAATGATGTTTTGGTGTAGTTTTGAGGCATTTTAATTTTGCATATTTCGCTGGTGGTCGGTCAGCCATCTTCCCAAATAAAATTTGAGAGTGATAAAGCAGGGAAGAACTGTGAGTGCTTGAGTGTGTATTGGTGTCGCAAGTGGGTTCCTAACGTTGTGTGACGGCTGACAGCTGGCATGGCCGGTACCTGATGACGTAGCAAATCCTGTGAATGCTGTGGATGATTTGGCCGCAAGATGACACGAGGAAGAAGCTACATTGCCGTCATTTTAGCACCAACCGGAGGATGCTGCTTGCTTTGCCTGCTGAGATGTGTGACGGGAAGGGGGGGAGGGGGGGTATGTGATCAAGGCTGTGAAGAAAACTGCGGCGGTTTGCATGAAAGAGGATGTGCGTTTGCTAGTGTTTGTGCTGGTGGCTTGGCACACTGCAAGCGGTTGCTTTGATGCCGGTGACCGTGAGTGACCGGGAGGTTGTACTTCCGAAATGTCAATGGCTGCCGTCGAGATCATTGAAGCTTGTGAGTTCGTTCTTTGTTGGATGTTTTTGTGATTTTGAATGTTAGAGAGTATGTGTGAGTAAAACTTGTAATTATGTTTCGGAATTGAGTTGGTTTAAGTTCGTCATCAAGCTTCAAGTTTAAATAACATTGTGACGTTACGCAAAACCTCTCAGCTTTCCTGAAAAGACTAAGTGACGCAAGCGACCTTTTTTCACAGCTAAGCGTTTTGACATTTTCCCTATTGAGAAAGGCCATAATCATTTCTAGAGTTTTTTTAATAGGTCCTATAAACATATGAAAGACAATAGTTTATAGGTCCTTTTCAAAAAAACTCTGGATTTAAAGAATTGTATGATTGGTCATGAATGTAAGGAAGCATGAATGAGTACTACTTTTAAATTAAATATTCTCGTCGCGTAAATAATGCATATTCGGACGTTAAACTCAAACGCGTTGACTTTCTAATTACTCATTACGATTTGATTTTGTAAATTCATAAAATTAATAATGTTTTATAATCCGGTTGATATAATATTTTATACAGTTTTGGTCGTCTCGGCAGATTTTTTTTTTGCGTTTTTTAAGCATTCGTGTCGACAAATTATTTACATTGAACGCGCGTTTTTTTATATATATATATTGAAAACAGTAAAATAATTGCAAAAGCAGCAAAACCTAATCATATCACTTGAGCTCGATAAACATGGTAACTCGTCGTTCGCTTCGTTAATCAATACCGCACTAAAAATCAATCATTTAAAACTCCTGAAATCATCCCAACTTACAAGTTACACTGTTTAATCCTTCATTCTTTAATTACAAATGATTTTGGTTTTATCTTTCCACAGCCGGCTGTCTAAGATTAAACCATTTCATTAAAAACTTTACAACAGATAAACGGGAAATGTCTCATCCGCAGCATCCGATTGCTTGCCTTGAGAATAATATATAATACCTTTCAACAAACACTATGATTTTGGGTCGCATCATCATCTTCTATGATGAATCCTGACCAAACACCCCATCCTACTAACAAGTTTTCAGGTTCCTGGCGCTCGTGGGGTGTAAGCACAGAGTAAATCAGCTGCCCTAGTAGCAACCTGCGCTAACTAACATTCCCGTCCCTTAAACTCGAGGTCTACAAACTGACATGGCGGGCGCCGTTGGTGGCCAATGACTGTTACCTATTCGCAACTGATCTAGTTTTGGCAATCATGGTGTTTTATCTTTTCAGCGCATTCATACATGCTGTTGATAAGGGAAACACCACTAGATCGTCGAAGCCTATGACCAGTAGTGCTGAAAGGATATTACGGTTCTGTTCAGCAACGGAGGGGCAACCATGGGTGATCTCTCATGCTCATGCTCATGCTCATGCTCGTTTTAATTTCTCATTAATTGTTATTTGAATTATAATTCTATCAGAATAGAAAAAAAATACGAAATCAACAGGATATTATTTTACAGAGCAAGGATGTAATGTTGAATTGAAGTAAAATTTTGGAACAAAATTTATGGCAATAAGGATATATTTATTGAAAATTTCAGAATTATTTATAATATGCAAAATAAGAAAAAAGAGTTTTAAAACCAAGTAGAAAAATTGTATTTGAAAATTACTGTTGAAAATTAAATCTATGTAAGATAATTCAAATTATCGAATTTTATGTTTAAGAAACTAGCCTATCATTTCTAAAGGGACAAGTGGGTTATAGAATAGCCCCCTACAATTTTTTACCATTTTTTTTTATTTTAGGTGAGAATTGCTCATTATTTATCCTTGTTTTTATTTTTTGGGAAACTCTTGGATTTTCACAAATTGTACCTAATTGCTTTTTCATGATTAAATTATAAAAATACTTTGAAAATTACTTTAAATTTTACACAACTTAATTATCTTTGATATATTGTTCACAAACAACTGTGGAAAAAACCATTTTTATAATAACTTGATATATCAATTTAAAAAATATAAACCTTCATCAGGCGAGGGGAATCAGGACACATGGGCCGAATTGGGACACAATATTTTGATTTTTCTAATTGGTTTTGATTAGAACAGACTCAGACTGTTTTCAAATTTAAAAGCTTTAAGTGCTCTGAAAGCTGCTGTCCCTATTTAGACAGTAGTCTCGATTCGCCTCAGATGACGGTATTTGATGAGATGTCTACAAATTCGAAACAAAAAACATTCAAAGGATAATTAAAAATTTGATAAAACTTAAATGATATTTGATAGGTTCTTTACATACTGAGAAATGTTAAAACTTAATAAAAATTAATTTGTAATGTACACAATTTATTTGTTTTTTTTAATGAAGGATTGCAGAACATAAAAAATATACTTAGTCAAAGAAAAAGCTAGATTTTTAAAGAATCAAGCAAGAATTATTTTTCTCAATATAATTCGTATTAATCGATCGAATCATCGCTCATTTTGATTAATAAAATAATAACATTCATTTATTCAGAAATTTCAGCATCAGCACTCATTTGTCGCATTCCAATTTTTTTTCAAGTCAAACACAATTTCAAGAGAAATTTTAACCAAGTAGATTTTTGATTGTTTTCAAAATATCTACGTTATTTTATGTATTCTGAACAAGAATATTTTATTTTATTTAAAATATCCTCATTTTTACTATGAATTTCAAATACGTTGTGCTCAATTCTCAAAATCTTGTTCAAAGAAATTTTCACATTTTTAAACAGCATGATTTTTTTGGTTTCAAAGCGTTATCGAATATTGGGGCCATCGATAAACTACGTAGATTTGAATTAGGGATATTTTCTAAAATATGACCACAAAAATTATAAAATGATAACAATTAAAAAAATTTCAAGTTATACTTTTTCATGATATTTTTTAGATTGATTCTAATTTTACAATCGAAAAATTCAGTTGAAAAACGAGTTTTTCTTGGTGTCACTTTATCAGCTGTCATTGTTCAGTTGAGGGTGTTTTGGGAAGTTGGTTGAATGAAATTTTAAACTATTTTTTTCGAAATAAAAAACATATTTTTCATCAAACAAGCATTCGATTTCATAAAAAAAATATGATCATTTAATTCCTACTATTTCAAAATAAGAAATGTTCAAAAAATTTAGTTATTATTCTTCTCAATAAATATAATCTTTAAATTATTAAAAAAAAGTAATCGAATAACATAAAAAATAAATGGTCCTTTATTTTTTCTCTTAATCAAGCAAAAAATATTATTTTCTTATTAATTTAACCATCAAAAAAGTTTTCAATTTTTTTTGTTAAAACTTATTGCAGTTTTTATAGATTGTAAGATTTTGTGAGATTTTGAATAATTGATGATTTGGAACATTTGATTAATTTTTAAATTATTTCAAAAATTCATTTTTTAACAGTTGTTAGCCATAAACCACGTGCATAAGGGAGGAGGTTGATAGTTGAATTTTTTTAAAAACTATCCACGTTGTTTTGAAAAACCTTGCATTTGTTTAAAAAAAAATAACGTTTTGTTCAAATTTGAGCAACTTCATTTCACTTTTTTTTTTATTTTTCTACTTTGGTTATTCTTTTTAGGGTGGTAGACGGTGTCTTTCACTTTTGGGGCAATGATTGTCAATGATGGTTCTTAATTCAGGGTCCAGAAATGGTAAATTTAAATGAAAAAAAGCAAAGTAAACCGGGACCGTGGTGTAGGGGTAAGCGTGGTTGCATCTCACCCAGTTGGCCTGGGTTTGATCCCAGAAGGTCACGGTGGCAAATTTTGAGACGAGATTTGTCTGATCACGCCTTCCGTCGGACAGGGAAGTAAATGTTGGCCCCAGTCTAACCTAGTGGTTGGTCGTTAGCTCAGTCCAGGTGTAGGAGTCGTCTCCCTGGGTCCTGCCTCGGTGGAGTCGCTGGTAGGCAGTTGGACTCACAAACCAAAGGTCGTCAGTTCGAATCACGGGGTGGATGGAAACTAAGGTGTAAAAAGAGGTTTGCAATTGCCTCAACAATCAAGCCTTCGGGAATCTCGTAATCGAGAACGCCAAGGCAATGCTGTAGAGCGAATAATTTGATTTTTGAAACTATTTTTTGATTTAAATATTCTGAACCAAGATTTGAATGTTTTTTTCCCAAAACAAACATGGCCGAAAAATGGCCGATCTGGAATGATGCCTTTAAGAGCCTTAAATAAGGCAAATACTTTAGGGAGCATCCATAAAACACGTGGACCCTTTTTTGAAATCTCAGACCCCTCTCCTCTCGGGGACAATTTGCATACAAAAAAATATTTTTTGTACGTCACACTAAAATCAGTATTGGGTAATTCTCCGCCAACTCACACAGCAGTTGCCCCGACCCCTCTTCGATTTGCGTGAAACTTTGTCCTAAGGGGTAACTTTTGTCCCTGATCACGAATCTGAGGTCCGTTTTTTGATATCTCGTGACGGAGGGGCGGTACGACCCCTTCTATTTTTGAACATGTGAAAAAAGAGGTGTTTTTCAATAATTTGCAGTCTGAAACGGTGATGAGATAGAAATTTGGTGTCAAATGGACTTTTATGTAAAATTAGACGCCCGATTTGATGGCGTACTCACAATTCCGAATAAACGTATTTTTCATTGAAAAAAACACTAAAAAAGTTTTAAAAATTCTCCCATTTTCCGTTACTCGACTGTAAAAAATTTTGGAACATGTCATTTTATGGGAAATTTAATGTACTTTTCGAATATACATTGTCCCAGAAGGGTCATTTTTTCATTTAGAACAAAATTTTTCATTTCAAAATTTCGTGTTTTTTCTAACTTTGCAGGATTATTTTTTTAGAGTGTAACAATGTTCTACAAAGTTGTAGAGCAGACAATTACAAAAATGTTGATATACAGACATAAGGGGTTTGCTTATAAACATCACGAGTTATCGCGATTTTACGAAAAAAAGTTTTGAAAAAGTTGGTTGTCATCGATCATGGCCGTTCATGGTCACCCGCGACAGACACGGACGACGAAACGAAGAAAAATGCAAAAAGTAACATTTTCAAAACTTTTTTTCGTAAAATCGCGATAACTCGTGATGTTTATAAGCAAACCCCTTATGTCTATATATCAAAATTTTTGTAATTGTCTGCTCTACAACTTTGTAGAACAATGTTACACTCTAAAAAATAACCCTGCAAAGTAAGAAAAAACACGAAATTTCAAAATGAAAAATTTTGTTCTAAATGAAAAAATGACCCTTCTGGGACAATGTAGATTCGAAAAGTACATTAAATTTCCCATAAAATGACATGTTCCAAAAATTTTTACAGTCGAGTAACGGAAAATGGGGGAATTTTTTAAACTTTTTTAGTGTTTTTTTCGATGAAAAATACGTTTTTTCGGAATTCTGAGTACGCCATCAAATCGGGCGTCTAATTTTACATAAAAGTCCCTTTGACACCAAATTTCTATCTCATCACCGTTTCAGGCTGCAAATTGTTTCCGTCACGAGATATAAAAAAACGGACCTCGGTTTCGTGATCAGGGACAAAAGTTACCCCTTAGAACAAAGTTTCATGCAAATCGAAGAGGGGTCGGGGCAACTTTTCCCGATTTCGTGTGAGCTGGTAGAGAATTACCCTATTTTTTTAGAATATTTTGAAAAAATCTAATTTGAAAAGAGTTAACTTTTTTGTTTATGTTACTTGCAAAACTTCTCACTCGCTCAAAAGAAGAACGCGATTTGCTGCAGCTTCAAAGGTTTTTCGGACCTCAGAACAAACTGATTTTTACAGCAACTTTTCTGGTAGCAGCTTAAAACTTAAATTAAATGATTTTATTTCGCATGATTCAGATTATGTTTAATCTGGTGAAAAATTATACCCTCTTTTGTGGCTTTTAACTCCCACACGCGCTGCTGTATTAATTTTTAATTAGGAATACAAAATGAGTATATTCAACGCCCTAAAGAGCCTAGAAGAGCCTAAGCTGATCAACTGATCGAACCAGGAAATTACGCAATTACGTTACACTTTGTAATGGCTTAAAAAAAAAGGCAAAATATAATTATGAGAAATTAAAGAATCATACTCAATCAAAAACAAGAAAAAATAATGATAGAAATTTCCAATTAACACAAGTAAAGTTTAATAAACAAAAAAAAAACTGAAAATAGAAAAAATAAATACAGAATAATCTGAAAAAATTATACAGTTTGGAAAAAATATGTTTCTTTAAAACAAATAAACAATGTTTTCAAATTAAAACAAATTGTATGTTCAGGAAAAAACTATTTGATTCAATAAAACCAACATCCCAAGTAACATTTTTTCCCAGGAGTTCTACAAGAGCTCTTCAAGATAGCTACAGCATAGCAGTTTGGACCGCGGTAGGATAAAATTCTCTTCAAAAGTTCTTCAGGAGTTTGGAAGAGTACTTGAAGAGAGTTTTATCCTACCGCGGTCCAAACTGCTATGCTGTAGCTATCTTGAAGATCTCTTGTAGAACTCCTGGAAAAAATGTTACTTGGGATTTTAACTTTTTTTTGTTTCAAATAACATCAAACAGTTCCATTATCCTGCTAAAGTGATTTGAAATTCCCAATTTTGTTCGATTCCTCAGCTGCCTCTGACTACCAATTAAAGTTAAACAGCTGGTGCGCGCGGCTATTACACCATAGTTTCCCTTGTTAAACATCATCATTTTCTCATAGTGTGGAAGATGGGGAGGAAAAGCGGAAATAGCAACAACAACAAATCGAACATGTTGCACGATTTTGTTGGTACACACACAAACACACACACACGTGGGAGCGGAAAATGCGAGTTGAAACGATTTTCCCTGAAATCAATTAGCTACAAGTAATTTTGGAAAATGGAAGGGGGTGGGGGTGGTGGGATGTTGTTTGTGTGCGTATATGAGCTTGTTTTCCCATCACCCACATAACTGGGTGGCGGAAAATGAGGAGATTTTGGATCACTTGGGGTGGTTACTACAAATAATTAAATATTTAATTATGTTTTCAAAATTAAATCAGAAGTGCAAAACTTAAAGAGCCTGAAAATTAAATACTTCATCAAGTTACCACCCTGTGATTAATGAAGTGTGCCGAGTTCAGTTCAAATCCCACACGGAACAAAATCCGGTCAGCGTTTTCGAAAAATCTTTGCGATGAATTCGGAAACGTCGAATGTTTGCGAAATCATCGGCAAAGTTTTCAATATTGGAAACTTTACTTTCAATATCGAAACAAAATGCTTCCAAAATCGAACGCACTTTGTTGTCGGTTCATTTGAGAGTGCAGACCGCCGCAGCCAATGCGTTACGGGCTGTCAAAAATAAAAATAAACAAATCCGATTTTATTTGTCGCGAAGTTGTTTCGAAGTGGATGCGGAAAAGCTGGTTGAATTTTGCAAGGTAAGTTAGTAAACACTGTTCGATTTCTTAAATTAATCTAAAACCATTAATTTTCAGCTCACCTCCCTTTTTCCCCGGCTGCCCAGGCTTCGACCCCGAAGGAATCGCCCTCCGTTGGACAGCCGTGTGGAATTTCCGCCTCGCAAGCTTAAATCAAGCGGCCAAATCCATCACGGAATTCAGCATCGTCGGTGCCGACAGCGCTCTTCTTGTCCGGTCCTCCAACCTGCTGCATCCGGTCCGCCGACACGACGAGCGCGGTGCGATTTGGAACGGAACCGCCTTTTTAAGCGTCGACGGAACAATCTCCGGAGGCAGGTGCAGGTATGAGCGCAGATACTCGGTTCCCTCGATACCAGTAGTAGTGACGTCTTTTTTTTCGATTTTAGTTTGCCAAAAGTGAACACACAAATCGCGGTTCTGCTGTGGTGTCCCGGACGGCAAGATCCACATCTTCGATATCGGCCACAAGAAGGCCCTGCTCGAGGACTTCCCGGTGTGCGTCCACCTAGTGTCGGATGCGTATGAGCAGCTGTCCTCGGAAGCGCGCGAGGCAGGCCTCATTTGCTGCAACAAATAACTGGTCAAGTTCTGCGGCAAGGACTAGTTCCACATTCGCATGCGGCTGTACCCGTACTACGTGATCCGCGTCAACAAGATGTCCTGTGCCGTAGCCGATAGACTCCAAACCGGAATGCCAGTCGATCATGTCGGTGCGCTCGAGCGACCGTTTCCGACAGCAGGTCGTCGAGGCTCTGCGTCGTGCCAAGTTCAAGTACCACAGCCGCCGGAAGATCTTCATCTGGAAGAAGTGGGGCTTCACCAAGTACGACCGCGACCAGCACCAGGTGTACTGGGACGAGGTTTGCCTCGTCAGCGACGGTTGCGGTGTCAAGTTCTTCAACGACCACGGCCCGCTGAAGAAACGGAAGGCGTACGAGCGCGCGCGGTTGGCATAGGTTCGTCGTTCGTGTGCAAGTGGGGGCAGCTCCAGAGCTGGCGAAAATCAACTGGGAGGAAGATTTGACCAACGCGGGAAGCAAACCGTCGAACCGGTCCCGGTTGAACAGCCGGAAATGGCCGCGACACGCAGGATAGCATTCAAGTAATCAAGTTTTTGATTGAGCAGTACCAAAACATAACCAAGACGCTGTACGGTGAGTTGCTGTATTACTTCCAGAGCAACATTTGAAAGGGGCGGTACGACATTGCTTTTACGGCCTTTCGTCCCATTTAAACGCGTGTAATGAAAGGCCGTAAGAGCAATGTGGTACCGCCCCTTTCAAATGTTGCTCCAGACTTGATTTCATGTGAATCCTCATTTTTTTCTCTAAACTTCTCCAGACCGACTTAACTAAACTAAATTTTAATAAAAAAATCAATTGTTGTTAAATGAATGAATATTTTTATTTTTCAGCTTAATAATGTTGCTTATTTTTAAAAGGTCATATAATCATATGAAACAGAACAGCATATAGGACATCTTCAAAAAAGTCTATTTTTTAGATTATTGTAATATTTTCAATTTTATGATTTTAAAAACTTTTAAATTGAATTTCAACTATCCCTTTTAACAAACATGTTTTCTATTTGAGAAATTTCAGAATAAAAAAATACGGTATTTAAAATTTTTGATCTTTTGGAATTTACTATGTTGAGAAGTTATTTTTTTTGATTTCATGAATTTTAAGATGTCTAATTTTTTTTAGAATTTTTATAATTTGTTTTTATTTTTAGAAATTTTGTAGCTTATAATTTTTTCAGAATGCTTAAATATTTTATGTTTTTGAAATTTTTAAAATTTTGAGAAGTTTTAGAATTTTTGAATTTTTATATTTTCTTGAATTTTTATAATTTTTTTTTGAATTTTTAGATATTTTTGTTTTTTTTTCTTATTTTTAGCATTTTTTAAATTTGCTAAATTTTAGAATTTTAGAATTTTAGAATTTTAGAATTTTAGAATTTTAGAATTTTAGAATTTTAGAATTTTAGAATTTTAGAATTTTTGAATTTTAGAATTTTAGAATTTTAGAATTTTAGAATTTTAGAATTTTAGAATTTTAGAATTTTAGAATTTTAAATTTTAAATTTTAGAATTTTAGAATTTTAGAATTTTAGAATTTTAGAATTTTAGAATTTTAGAATTTTAAATTTTAAATTTTAGAATTTTAAATTTTAAATTTTAGAATTTTAGAATTTTAGAATTTTAAATTTTAGAATTTTAGAATTTTAAATTTTAGAATTTTAGAATTTTAGAATTTTAAATTTTAGAATTTTAAATTTTAAATTTTAAATTTTAAATTTTAAATTTTAAATTTTAGAATTTTAGAATTTTAAATTTTAAATTTTAAATTTTAGAATTTTAAATTTTAAATTTTAGAATTTTAGAATTTTAGAATTTTAAATTTTAAATTTTAAATTTTAGAATTTTAAATTTTAGAATTTTAGAATTTTAAATTTTAGAATTTTAAATTTTAGAATTTTAAATTTTAAATTTTAGAATTTTAGAATTTTAGAATTTTAGAATTTTAGAATTTTAAATTTTAGAATTTTAGAATTTTAAATTTTAAATTTTAAATTTTAAATTTTAAATTTTAGAATTTTAAATTTTAGAATTTTAAATTTTAAATTTTAGAATTTTAAATTTTAAATTTTAGAATTTTAGAATTTTAAATTTTAGAATTTTAGAATTTTAAATTTTAGAATTTTAAATTTTAAATTTTAAATTTTAAATTTTAGAATTTTAGAATTTTAGAATTTTAAATTTTAGAATTTTAAATTTTAGAATTTTAGAATTTTAAATTTTAGAATTTTAAATTTTAGAATTTTAAATTTTAAATTTTAAATTTTAAATTTTAAATTTTAAATTTTAGAATTTTAGAATTTTAAATTTTAGAATTTTAGAATTTTAGATTTTAGAATTTTAGAATTTTAAATTTTAAATTTTAGAATTTTAAATTTTAGAATTTTAAATTTTAAATTTTAAATTTTAAATTTTAAATTTTAGAATTTTAAATTTTAAATTTTAAATTTTAGAATTTTAGAATTTTAGAATTTTAAATTTTAGAATTTTAAATTTTAAATTTTAGAATTTTAAATTTTAAATTTTAGAATTTTAAATTTTAAATTTTAAATTTTAAATTTTAAATTTTAGAATTTTAGAATTTTAAATTTTAGAATTTTAAATTTTAGAATTTTAAATTTTAAATTTTAGAATTTTAAATTTTAAATTTTAAATTTTAGAATTTTAAATTTTAGAATTTTAAATTTTAGAATTTTAAATTTTAAATTTTAAATTTTAGAATTTTAGAATTTTAGAATTTTAGAATTTTAGAATTTTAAATTTTAGAATTTTAGAATTTTAAATTTTAGAATTTTAGAATTTTAAATTTTAGATTTTAAATTTTAAATTTTAGAATTTTAAATTTTAAATTTTAAATTTTAAATTTTAGAATTTTAAATTTTAGAATTTTAGAATTTTAAATTTTAGAATTTTAAATTTTAAATTTTAGAATTTTAAATTTTAGAATTTTAAATTTTAGAATTTTAGAATTTTAAATTTTAGAATTTTAAATTTTAAATTTTAAATTTTAGAATTTTAGAATTTTAAATTTTAAATTTTAAATTTTAAATTTTAAATTTTAAATTTTAAATTTTAGAATTTTAAATTTTAAATTTTAGAATTTTAAATTTTAAATTTTAGAATTTTAAATTTTAAATTTTAGAATTTTAGAATTTTAGAATTTTAGAATTTTAGAATTTTAAATTTTAAATTTTAAATTTTAAAATTTTAGAATTTTGAATTTTTGAATTTTTGAATTTTTGAATTTTTGAATTTTGAATTTTGAATTTTGAATTTTTAAATTTTTGAATTTTGAATTTTGAATTTTTGAATTTTGAATTTTTGAATTTTGAATTTTGAATTTTTGAATTTTTGAATTTTTGACCTTTTGAATTTTTGAATTTTTGAATTTTTGAATTTTTGAATTTTTGAATTTTTGAATTTTTGAATTTTTGAATTTTTGAATTTTTGAATTTTTGAATTTTTGAATTTTTGAATTTTAGAATTTTTGAAATTTTGAATTTTAGAATTTTAGAACTTTAGAATTTTAGAATTTTAGAATTTTTGAATTTTTGAATTTTTGAATTTTTGAATTTTTGAATTTTTGAATTTTTGAATTTTTGAATTTTTGAATTTTTGAATTTTTGAATTTTTGAATTTTTGAATTTTTGAATTTTGAATTTTGAATTTTTGAATTTTGAATTTTGAATATTTGAATTTTGAATTTTGAATTTTGAATTTTTGAATTTTTGAATTTTTGAATTTTGGAATTTTTGAAATTTTGAATTTTTGAATTTTTGAATTTTTGAATTTTTGAATTTTTAAATTTTTGAAATTTTAAATTTTTGAATTTTTGAATTTTTGAATTTTTGAATTTTTGAATTTTTGAATTTTTGAATTTTTGAATTTTTGAATTTTTGAATTTTTGAATTTTTGAATTTTTGAATTTTTGAATTTTTGAATTTTTGAATTTTTGAATTTTTGAATTTTTGAATTTTGAATTTTGAATTTTGAATTTTTGAATTTTTGAATTTTTGAATTTTGAATTTTGAATTTTTGAATTTTGAATTTTGAATTTTGAATTTTTGAATTTTTGAATTTTGAATTTTGAATTTTGAATTTTGAATTTTGAATTTTTGAATTTTGAATTTTGAATTTTGAATTTTTGAATTTTGAATTTTGAATTTTGAATTTTGAATTTTTGAATTTTGAATTTTGAATTTTGAATTTTTGAATTTTTGAATTTTTGAATTTTTGAATTTTTGAATTTTTGAATTTATGAATTTTTGAATTTTTGAATTTATGAATTTATGAATTTATGAATTTATGAATTTAGGAATTTATGAATTTATGAATTTATGAATTTATGAATTTATGAATTTATGAATTTATGAATTTATGAATTTATGAATTTATGAATTTATGAATTTATGAATTTATGAATTTATGAATTTATGAATTTATGAATTTATGAATTTATGAATTTATGAATTTATGAATTTATGAATTTATGAATTTATGAATTTATGAATTTATGAATTTATGAATTTATGAATTTATGAATTTATGAATTTATGAATTTATGAATTTATGAATTTATGAATTTATGAATTTATGAATTTATGAATTTATGAATTTATGAATTTATGAATTTATGAATTTATGAATTAATGAATTAATGAATTTATGAATTTATGAATTTATGAATTTATGAATTTATGAATTTATGAATTTATGAATTTATGAATTTATGAATTTATGAATTTATGAATTTATGAATTTATGAATTTATTTATGAATTTATGAATTTATGAATTTATGAATTTATGAATTTATGAATTTATGAATTTATGAATTTATGAATTTATGAATTTATGAATTTATGAATTTATGAATTTATGAATTTATGAATTTATGAATTTATGAATTTATGAATTTATGAATTTATGAATTTATGAATTTATGAATTTATGAATTTATGAATTGATCAATTTTTGAATTTTTGAATTTATAAATTTATAAATTTATGAATTTATAAATTTATGAATTTTTGATTTTTTGAATTTTTATTTTTTTTTTTCGAGTTTTGAACCTTTGATTTTTTTTATTATTACGATATTATGACGATAATTAAAATTTAATTTTGTGTTCTTTTCCGCAGTCTATGCCTCACGATTGCATCGTGATTTCAGCAAACATCCTATACTGCTGGCGGAGTTTCTGCTCGCCAGCAGAGCGTCCAAAGCGGGGACTCGTTCCAGGCGGACGGTTTCCTAGTGCTCAAGTCAATCCTCGAGGTGAAGTTCGGATTTGGAATGGTGCCTTCGTTTCCCTCGAGTGTCATGAACCTGAGTCAGCACTATGACCCCTTTCCCGAAGGCACGAAGGGGAAAAGAGCAACAACCTCCAGAACCAGGAGAACTTCCGGCGGTACGCGAATCCGCTCAAGGGAAGTGCCAGCTCGCTGTGCGGTGCCATGGAACTGAGTCTGAAGCCAGCGCCGGAAATCAACCAGATCGCCGGAACAAGCGGTCCCAGCAGCACCTATATCCGTGTGGCTCCGCCGCCTACGTCACCGAGTACGAGAAAGATCTGGACAAGGCGTAGGCTGTCAACCGGAACTCGCATACTCTGCTGCGCAAAACGCAAAACGCCGACATCATCAGCATCAAAAGCATCCGCGGCGCGATCACGGTGCCAGCCACAAAGACTTTGGCAAGTGGAGCATCAACGGGTGTACGGCGGCCACGTCTCCTGCTACTACTAGCACCGGAACTCACATCACGGGGAGCAACGTGCCAACGGCGGCCCAGCTGCACCACGGTCATCGAGGCCGGTTTGCTCTGCCAGATAAAACATCGCCTCGTTCGAACCGTCGCCACAACCACAGCATTCACTTATGCAGTTTCGTTAAATATGAATAAGTAAATAAAAACTTAAAACAAAATAAAAACCTCTTCTTCTTCTTTTTATTTCGATCCAAATATCGAGCAGCAACGGTCAATTCAAAAAGGTAAATATTGAAGTGGCTGCGTGCTGCGTGCTTTTGCCGGGGTATGCGTTACTGCGTTACGTTTGCGAAATCGTGGAAACTGGTTTGCGATATTGGAAGCAATGTTTCCTGCTGACGAGTGCAAACCGAGATTTTCGATTTTTAGAGCAAATCGGAAGCAAAGTTTGCGATTCCGCAAACCGGATTTTGTTCCGTGCAATTAGAGTGAAACATACTGCACGATTTTCGCACCCCACCCCTCTCAATTGTTTCCCCTGGCTAGTTTTCCTCCACCGAAACCAACAACAATCTTATTATTTCCACGACCCAAACAAGAAAAGAAAAAAGGAGATGTTGGTGGTGAAACGTGCCCCCCCTTGAACCGGTTAGAATTGGTGGAGCAAGAAGACGACGACGGGTGCAGAATTTTAATTCGCCATAAATCTGTTTGGCGGCGCTACTGTCGGAATTGGTGTGTGTGGCAGGCGCGCGAGTGAGGAAACTTGGCGTGGAAAACAAACTAGCTTGAGGAAAGGTGGAAGGAAAAAAAATATAAAAGTTAGTAAATCTAGTTGAGCGCGCACACGGTAGCGTTGGGCAAAAATTCGGCTCCAATTTCGAGGTTAGCCGGTGAATTCGTGACTGAAATTCCGGACGTTCCAAGAGAAGCTGTGGGGAAATTTGAGGGCAGGTGGTGGAAAACCGATGAAAAGCGAACATTCCTACGTATCGGCAATAGTAACCGTGTTGAAAGGGTTGAATTAAAACATTAAGATTGGCGAATATATTCTCAGGGCGACTTGCTTGCTGTTTTTTTTTTAAAGGATATGAGCAATATTGTTTCTTTTAACTTGGTTAGATTCGAATCCAACACAGACTTAATGCCTAATAATCTAATATTATATCACGCTTTTTAGAAAATTTTGATCTCATAGATTCAACATTTTTCTCCAATATATCATTTTAGAATCATTTTCCGATTACATTTGGAATATTTCTGATAAAATCATTATTTTAAAAATGTATATCTTTGTTAAAAAAAAGTGTTGTCCAAAATTTTATGTGGCAAAAAGTTGCCTTTGGTGTTCTCTTCGTAAAAAATATAATTATAGTTTTTGGTGACTTCACGTTTAGTGGAAAAAAATAATCAAAAATATAGGCAAATTTGTTATGGATTGCAATTAGATTCTTAATCTGTCACACAAACAACAACTTTACTGATGACATCAAATCGATCAGAAAACCCTTTCCCGAGATACATATTTTCGAGTATATTTCTATCAACAAGTACAAAATTGTATGGAGCTTGAACGGCCTAACTAATGATGCAAAATGCAATTTTTAGTTATAGATAAGCTCCCTGAAAAAAAATCGCAAATTCAAAATTAAATTAAAATTCTTTTACGGTTTTCGTGGAAAAATGCTTGGTTTTATTCCTTGTTATAAGATTCTTTTCCATTCTACAAATTTATTTAATATGCTTAAAATGTAAAAAAGTGGAAATTGTGATGAAACTTTGATAAAATTTTAATTTGTTATTTGAGGAACAGGATTAAAAAAAAATTAAAAATGCAAGTAATTAAAAATAAAAAAGTAATTGCTCTGCGACCCCTGTTTAGTTAAATTTGAATAGTTGATTGCCTATTAGATGATTGAATGCATTTTTTCAATATTTCGTCCCCGCCATATTGGCCGCCATCTTGGATTTAAAAATTCTAAATCACTTTCACGAAGTTCAGGGGTCATACTTAAGCTCGAGTGAAATTTATCCGAGGCCTTCGGATAATTGAGTCTGGACTGTAGATTTTTTTATAATAATGCAAGATTTTTTTACTAAATAAATAAAAGTTGATGTCAGAATAATTATTTATAAAAAAAACACTTTGAATTGTTATGCTTCTTAAAGAGAGGGTAAATAAAATAAAAAAAAACCTTTTATGCAAATTCAGCTCTGGGGGCAGGGTTGCCAGAATTTTTAAAATTTGACCTGGTAACCCTGGGGGGAAGGGCTTTTAATATATGCGATTTGAACGTTACGTCGTTTTTGGACACCCCTTGAACACGTTCCAGAACAAAAGAAATTCTTTGAAAAAAATCATGATTTTTCATAATGCTAAGTTTGTTTAAAACATCAAAATACAGCTATTCAAATATAGGATTTAAAATATAATAAATTACAGCTTACAAGCTTAAATTCCAACATTTTAAATTGGTTTCAAAAAATATTTTATATTCTTAAAAAAATGATAATATTATAAAACAATTCCATTTTAAATGAATGACTCAATCAAACTTTGTAGACATGTTATCATATACAGAAAAAAAGGAAAAATTTTAGAAAATTTGGTAGGTTGAATATTACCTCTTACATAAAATATCTGTAAAACAGTGTACCTGATGAAAATTCATCAAAAACTGATGAAAATTTATCATTTTCTGGGGTAAAATTTATCATTTTTTTGACACAATATCTGTCACCATTTTCTGATGAATATTACCATCTTTTTTTTCTGTGTACACTTATGTAAACCATTTTTGTGTATATGGAGCCAGTTTCACTCGATGATGACATTTGAGAAGGGCGTAATTGTTATACAGTATGTAAAAAAAGTATTTACACCCCTTGGGCACTATGCACATATTGTGATGAAACATCTAAACAATTTAATGTTGACAGAAACCTAGTACTACGTTTTGTTCAGAAACTCATGCCAGACATTTTGCTACAAAAAACTCATGAAAAGATGATTTCTATAAAAAGTTATATAACAAATACTATTACGAAACTAAAAAAGGTGCAAAAAAAGTTTGTACACCTTTCGAAAAATTAACATAAATAATGTTATTTGTTGACAAACCACCATAAATCCAGTCTCCCAACTTCAAATAGGCATCCTTGACTGATTAAAAAAATAATTTGGATTGAATATAAAGTTTACTAACTACTTAGTATAAAAGTTTATATAACTCTGGAAATTCTATATAAAACTTATCTAAACTTAATTTTGCAAACTTTTAATTCAACTAAATGTCAATATATTACCATAGAATTGCTAAATAAACATTTTGGAGTGGGTATAACACCGTTTTGGGGTATTTGTATCGATAGAATAGATTTTCGTTGGAATTTCGTACCAACCCGGAATTACGTCGTCGGAAAATCCGCCGGCATCGAACCGGTCCACAATTCTTAAGTCAACCTATGTGGCATCGGAAGGGCATAAAATTTCCGATCTTTTGATACCCATACATCTAGGTTTTCTATAAAACCCACGATTTTAAATACCTAGGTAAAAACGTTGTTATGGTTTTGTTTGAGCAATCTGCCAAAAATGTATGGAATTTCGTAATTTTTGTTCTCGTGGATCAAACTTACTTTTTGCCCAGGTATTTAAAGACGTGGGTTTTATAGAAAACCTAGATGTATGGGTATCAAAAGATCGGAAATTTTATGCCCTTTCCGATGCCACATAGGTTGACTTAAGAATTGTGGACCGGTTCGGATGCCGGCGGATTTTCCGACGACGTAATTCCGGGTTGGTACGAAATTCCAACGAAAAATCTATTCTATCGATACAAATACCCCCAAAACGGTGTTATACCCACTCCAAAATGTTTATTTAGCAATTCTATGGTAATATATTGACATTTAGTTGAATTAAAAGTTTGCAAAATTAAGTTTAGATAAGTTTTATATAGAATTTCCAGAGTTATATAAACTTTTATACTAAGTAGTTAGTAAACTTTATATTCAATCCAAATTATTTTTTAATCAGTCAAGGATGCCTTTTGGAGTTGAGAGACTGGATTTATGGTGATTTGTCAACAAATAACATTATTTATGATAATTTTTCGAAAGGTGTACAAACTTTTTTTGCACCTTTTTTATTTTCGTAATAGTATTTGTTATATAACTTTTTATAGAAATCATCTTTTCATGAGCTGTTTGTAGCAAAATGTTTGGCATGAGTTTCTGAACAAAACGTAGTACTAGGTTCCTGTCAAACTTTAAATTTTTTACATGTTTCATCACAAAATGTGCATAGTGCTCAAGGGGTGTAAATACTTTTTTTACATACTGTACATATTTTTTTGTATTTCTTAATTTAAAATTTGCTGTATTTCAAAGCCATTGCATCGTATCAAAAAGTGGTCGAAGACAAACTTGTAGAAAATTTGACGGGTTTCCGAAAAAAATACACTGAAAAAAAACACGCCACTTTTATGAGATTTTTTGTTTTTTTTTTATGTTTGAAAGTCAAATTTGAAGGTGAGCCCACGATTTTTTTTTCATTCATTTTTTTTGTGTGAAAATAGTCGAAGATGTTACACAAAGACTTACGAAAAATGCAGGATGGAGCAACTTGTGAAGATACAGCACTTTTGCCTTCCTGACTGAGGTAAGGCTATAATCCTGCTCTAAAAATTAACTTTGTATAAAAAAGTAAACAAAAAAAAAACAAAAAAAAACATATCGACTCAGAATCGAAAACAGAACAAATGTCTGTGTGTATATGTGTGAGTGTGTATGTGTGTGTGTATGTATGTATGTGACCAACAAACTAGCTCATGTTTCTCGGAACTGGCTGAACCGATTTGACCCGGACATTTGACTTGGTTTAGGGTCCCATAGATCCAGTTTTATTCAGATTGAAGTTTCGATAAGTAGTTCAAATGTTATGTATAAAAATGTGTTTTCACATATATCCGGATCTCACTTAAATGTATGTAAATTATGTCCGGGTCCATCATCCGACCCATCGTTGATTAGGTCATTAAAAGACCTTTCCAACGAGCCTAAAACATTGAAAATCTGGCAACCCTGTCTCGAGATATGGCCACTTAAGTGACATTTATGTACTTTTTTATTCCGGATCTAAAAAATAGATGAAATTTTTGTACAATGCCATCGTATCAGCCTTTGTTGGTATTAAATGAGGAAGGCTCCAACCACATAGGTGGATTTCGTTAGTTTTTTTGGTGTTTTTGAAAATTTCTATATGGCAGAATTGCTTTTTTCAGTCAGGTGAATGTTTTTACCGGAAAGCTCGTCCGATTTCCCATAAGTTTGTCTTTGACCACTTTTCAAAATAAATAGTTTTTTTTTGATGATTTAAATGTACAATCCAGGTTATTACCATCCTCTGAGCTACATTGAAAAAATATTCTGTTTTCAGTTATGAGTAATATAACGACTCGTTATTAACGAGCTTATATCTGTTAGCCCATTCTTCCAATTGAAAAGTGGTCAAAGACAGCAATTTTTACAAAAAAAAATTTAACGAAAAAAATCGTGGGATCACCTTCAAATTTGACTTTTAAAGTTTCATTGAAATCGGAGAGGTTCGAGAAAAAAAAGTACTCAAAAAATTCTTGTTTTGGGTTGGAATTGCTTTATAACAGTACTGAACACATTTTATTTCCAATTTAGAAAAAAAAACTTTATGCAGATTCAAGTCATGGTCAAATAAATAAACATGCAAACTAAAAAAAATGCATTTTCACCATAATGAATAGAAAGAAATGGATTCAACCAAAATCAAATAATAACCAACTAAAACATATTTCAAACCTGTATTCTGATTGTCATATTTCTTCTTTTTTCATTACAGGTAAGCAATTGATGGATCTCTGGTGCAAACTATTGAATGGTAAATATTTCAAAGTTAAACGCTCCAAGTCTTATTAAAACAAATAGTATTCCTGATTCACACTCTTTATGCGGGAAAATAATTTATTGCGGATACAAGCTGAACTCCGCTATCACCACCTCTGCCCCTCACGTTTCACTCCCGTCAATATCCGCGGCGGCATGCGGCTTGAAACCCGATACCGCCATTAATCAAAACTGATTATAAATCCATTAATCATCACGCCGAATGTCAGCGCGTGAAATTATTTCTCACCTCGATTGACAGCTATGAGGGGGGGGGGGGTCCTTTCTTCGCCGCCTTCCTGTCAAAAAGGGGGAGGTTTATGTGAATAAAAAATAACAACATTACAACATATTTATTTAACGCGGTGTCTAAAGGGAGTTGATACTCTTTCTTCCTTCCAAAGCTGAGGTGAGCTTACTCGATTATTGATTAGCAATTTTGCAAAAAAAAGTCTTTAGGGCTCGATGTCGCTCCGGGTGCGATTTCCCAGTGGTTTTTGAGTGGGTTTCTTGGTTACAAGAGGGGTCGTTCGGGAAAACCGAAACATTTCTTAACATTTTCTTTCAAAACAGGGCTGATGTCACTATGTTCGATTAGCCAAAAATTTAACTTAAAAATTAACGATTGAAAATACAAGAATCTGGCAACCCTATTGAACATTAACAGTACTTAACTGATTATTTTTTCAATACAGTTGGATTACGTGGATTTTTATTAAAATGTTCACTTGAACATTTGGATTGATGTTTTGAAGATTTTTTTTTGTCAAGTCTTTTACTTCGCATTGCTGGCAGACCTGTCTTTTTGTTTCGTTACTTAGAAAGTTGTACTTTTCGAGGAAAAATGTAAATAAATAAATAAAAAATTTGAGTTTTGTTCGCCTACTCAATCTGGGCGAAGTGAAACGCTGTTTATGCTGTGTCTGACGTTTCGGCGCTAATTGGCGCCTTCTTCAGGGGGAAATATTAATTAATAATTTATTGTTAGAAACACATAGTGGAGGACTTATTACATTAAAAGTTCTCCCCTGAGGAAGGCGCCAATCAGCGCCGAAACGTTGGACACAGCATAAACAGAGTTTCACTTTGCCCAGACTGAGTAGCCGATCAAAATTCAAAATAATAACAACAGTCGAACTCTCAATTATAAATAAAAATTATTTGTAGTACCGTAAAACTTAGCATTGTTTGATAGATGATTGCAAATGATCCTTTGAGTTGAAAATTTGAAGATCTGGCAACCCTGTTATGAAATATCGTAGCAAATCTGGGAACACTGCCAAGAAAGTAGCTTTTTCAACAGTTAAAATTTCAGTGATACTGAAAGTTGACTTGCGTGAACACGTCAAAAAAAGAAATGTTCCCTAATTTATGGAAGCTCCCCTGTTTCCACCATCGCGGGTGTTTATGTATGCAGTTCTCGGAACCCATTTCCTGGGACATTTGTCGGGGGGGAGAGCTGTCAGCCGGACGTGCGGTTGGTGGCTTCGCGGGGCTCGCGGGTATTTTAGTAAATTCGGTGTGATTTTGAAAGTTTTCGGTGTCGGTTATGTGCTCAACAGATAGATATTGTGCAAGAGCTGCTTGGAGAAGTGAAAGTTTTGAAAAAATCGTAAATTTTTAGAGTTTACTTTGGAAAATTATTTGCGGGAATCGATGTTTTCTTTTTCTTTTGCGGCGCGTTGCAATCATGCATCATTTGTGCAAGTGTGAAACGAAAAGCCCTGTCGTGCGCTCGTGTGTGTATTAGTGCCATCGCGGTTCTGGTAAAACGATGACAGGCAGGCTTTGCGCTTTAACGGCGTGAGCGCGTGAGTGAGTGACTGCAGATTTGAGTTCTTCCACCGAAACGTCAGAGTCGGTTGCCAAAGGAAGTGAATCTGGAAGCCTGCAGATATTCTAGATGTCTGATACAAATTTGTATTGAGTTGCAGCAATCAACGACTTACGAGATGCAGAAATCTGGGTGAGAACGTTCCTTGTTTTTGTTTATAGAGATTATTATCTGTTATGAGCAAGTTTTGAACTCTTGCGCGTTATCAAAATCTTTAATCGAGAAATGTGAGCCGGTAACATGGAGTGAAACTTTCACAGCTGTCATGGAAAACTTCATAGCAGCTTGACAGAAATTTTAACTCCATATTGCGCTTTTAATTTCTCGATATGTTGCGTGACAAAAGTTAATCAAAACTGTTCTTTCTCTTCTATCTTGTCGCGGTTAAAAATTTGCATATTAAGAATTGGTACTCCTCACGTTCGTGACACTCACTGTTTTCTGCAAGTATCCGATCTATTATGTTAAGCATTTGTTATAGTTTATAGATTTTAAAGCTAAAAACCCATTGTTTGCCTTGAGAATTATTGTTTTATCTAGATAACATATTATTATTTTTTGCTATATATAATGGGTTTTGCTATCGTCTGCATGTCTTGGTAAATATTTTAATTTATTCATAGAAGGATCCCTTATTTCCACAGCCGGCTGTCTAATATTGGATCTTAAACAAATATTCGCGTCGGGATAAAGTATTAAACATTCACCAACTAAATGACAGCGGTCTCAACAGTAGCATCTTATTGCTTGCCTTGAGAATAAAATTTCAATCTGGTTAAATACTAAACTCATTACCTTGATTAAACGGGAATTGTCTCAACAGCAGCAGCCGATTGCTTGCCTTGAGAATAACAAATAAACAGTTAACACTCTTATGCCACTGGTCGTATCGCTTGCTTAGGGCGACTCCCAGACCATTACCTTTCACAACTACCAACTCCACGCGACGCTTACGCAGCCCTGTTGTTTAAATTCGATTAAATTTGGTCAAACGGTCAATTTGATCGAGTTCCACAATAGGGTTGGGAAAAAGAGCCTGCGGTTTCGCTACCTTTTTCCAAGTAAGTTAGCATCAACATTTCCCGTGCTCCAAATCCTTATTCCTACCCCGGTGAATGGTGGAGATGGGAGCGGCCGGCAATGGATGGCTTTCATGGTGCTGCCTGTCCTGTGCTGGTAGAATTGGTTTTAATTCCCTTTAATCAATATCTAAGCAACCTGTGCTGGACAATCATCATTTATACATGACGAAATCCAGTCTGCAACCCGCTAAGATCACCATCTCCATGCGAATGCGAATGCAGTTCTCGGAACCCATTTCCTGGAAGAGTTTTTCATTACGACAGTGAGGGTGTTGACGGAAAGTGTTGTGGTGTGGTGAGTCATATCTTTCACTTCATCGAACAGTCCTCTCCTATTTTATTGGTCGTGAAAAAAGGTTAGGGACGGTTATCAAACGATAGGAGAGCAATTCTCTGAGATTTCGGTCCTTCGATTTTTTTTTTGTGTTTTCTAATCCGGCTGAAACTTTTTTGGTACCTTCGGTATGCCCAAAGAAGCCATTTTGCATCATTAGGCCGATGCAAATATTTAAAAAAGTTTTTGTCCCTCGGCCCTGGCCGAGGTCAAGGGGGGGGGGGGGGGAAGAGATCGAAAAATTTCACGAATGTTTCGTATTTTAACATTGTAAATCGTACCATTAGCTGCTGAGATATCGGCATTAGAAAATGGTAGGTTGTTTTGGTGAGACTTAGAAAACATCAATTTTCCTGTTTTTAAACCTTTGTATGGAAATATCTCAGCAACTAAGGGTCGTATTAACAAAGTTCAAAAAAGCAAAATATTTCAAATTTTCTAAGCTTTCCAAAAAAAATTTTTTGTTCAAAGGTGGGCAAACATGGGCACTTATTTAAAAAAAAAATACGAATAACTGCAACTATTTTGAAAAAAAAAGTTACCTAAAAATGGCTATAACTTGAAAACGGTGCACTTTATCAAAATTTCACTGAAGTACTTTTTGATTGCAAATTTGATTTTACATCAAAAAATTTTTGCGACCGAAATTTTTCAATTTTTTGAAAAAAAAGTTGTATTTATTGATTATAAAAATCATAACTCGCTCAAAGATTTTTTGCCCATTCCGGAAATTTCTGAAAAATTGTCATTTTATGTCCCCTAAAACATATCAGAAAAATAAAAAAAATAAAAATAGTGTTTTTTTTTTGCAAACCAAGTTTTAGTGACAAAAAGTGAAATTAAAAATCACCAATTATTTTTTACCGTGTATCATTTTTTTCAGTGTAGTCCATATCCATACCTACAACTTTACCGAAGACACCAAATCGATCAGAAAATTCCTTCAAAAAATACAGATTTTTGAATACCTGATATCATTTTTGTAAAAAAAAATTATATCGACGAACTAATGATGCAAATGGCTTCTTTGGGCATACCGAAGGCACCAAAGCAGTTTCAGTCGGATTAAAAAAAAAACAAAAATTAAAATGAAAGTTTTTGTCTCGGGGGCCCTTCAAAGTTTGCCTGAAAAATCAAGGGGGAAAACCATATTTGTTTAACAAACTTCAAAATTTCAATGGAAATTTAAGTGCAATCAGCTGAAATTGATTTAAAACGCATTCCACTGCGTTTATAATCATTTTTAGCATGTTTGGGTTAATTTAAACATCTATTGAATTTTTGAAAATCGGCCTTATAAGCTTTAAAAAAATAGAAAAAAGGACTTTTGAAAACCTCATGCAGTTTTAGAAGAGAAAAGAGGGAAAAATTCCAAAACAAAAAGAACCAAGAAATTGGTCAAAATTGGCATCAAATCAGCTTGCTTTGCGGTTGATTTCAGCCGAGTCAGCTTCGTTTGGCTTTTCACCTGCCTTTAAGGTGGTGGGAGTGAAGTTAGCGGAAAAATTCGAAATGGGTGGAAACGGGGTTAGGTATTCATTTTCCAGCACGTCTGTTCTTTTATTCAGCACAAAACCTCTTCTCCTCGGATCGACGATACATCTCACCCGGAGGGCTAATTCGAATACGTGCGGGGGGAGTGCATCACAAATTCACTTACACAGCCCAGCAGAGGCAGAGGTGTATAAACTGTTCTTATTGGAAAAGGCGAAAGGGCCAAAACACCCACGTGGGAAAACTCCGGCCGCCAAGGTGAATCAAAGTTGCAAAAGGGTTGCACCGGGTGGCTATCGTGTTATCTTGGGGGAAAGGACGCAAAACGAAGGAAGGTACTTTGTGCAGGGGAAATCAATGTCGAGAGAAAGGAAGGAAAAATGGGGTTTTAATAAACAAGACGAAATACACGTCGGACGTTCTCCTGGCAGCAGTGGCGGTGGACCGCAAGGGATTTTCCGGTTCTGGAAGGGAGTTGGAACGAGAGTTTCTCAAGAATAAGAGAGGAAGAATAGTTGGTCGATAGTGATGGCTAAAGGTAAGATGCCCGGCCAAAGGTGCAATATGTGCGAGGAAAATGAACTTGTGGCCATCGTTATGGTTGAGATATGTGAAGAAACTTGGCAGGAGTTGAATTGAATTTTCCAGGAGCAGACACAATCAATGGTATTTTTGCCTTCCTCACTGAGGTAAGGCTATAATCCTGCTCTAAAAATGAACTTTGCATAAAAACGTCGTAGACCCACCTTCATGTATACATATCGACTCAGAATCGAAAACTGAACAAATGTCTGTGTGTATGTGTGTGTGTATGTGTGTGTGTATGTGTGTGTGTATGTATGTATGTGACCAACAAACTAGCTCATGTTTCTCGGCACTGGCTGAACCGATTTTAACCCGAACCTGTTGCGTTCGACTTGGTTTAGGGTCCCATAGATCGAGTTTTATACAGATTGAAGTTTTGATAAGTAGTTCAAAAGTTATGTACAAAAATGTGTTTTCACATATATCCGGATCTCACTTAAATGTATGTAAACTATGTCCGGGTCCATCATCCGACCCATCGTTGGTTAGGTTATCAAAAGACCTTTCCAACGAGCATAAAACATTGAAGATCTGGCAACCCTGTCTCGAGATATGACCACTTAAGTGATATTGATGCACTTTTTGGAAGCCGGATCTCACTTAAATGTATGTAAACTATGTCCAGGTCCATCATCCGACCCATCGTTGGTTATATTATCAAAAGACCTTTCCAACGAGTCCAAAACATTGAAGATCTGGCAAACCTGTCTCGAGATATCCCGACTTAAGTGATATTTTTGTACTTTTTGGATGCCGGATCTCACTTAAATGTATGTAAACTATGTCCGGATCCACCATTCGACCCATCGTTGGTTAGGTTATCAAAAGACCTTTCCAACGAGTCCAAAACATTGAAGATCTGGCAAACCTGTCTCGAGATATCCCGACTTAAGTGATATTTTTGTACTTTTTGGATGCCGGATCTCACTTAAATGTATGTAAACTACGTCCGGATCCACCATCCAACCCATCGTTGGTTAAGTTATCAGAAGATCTTTCCAAAGAGCCTAAAACATTGAAGATCTGGCAAACCTGTCTCGAGATATGCCCACTTAAGTGATATTTATGTACTTTTTTATTCCGGATCTTAAAAATAGATGAAATTTTTGTGCAATTCCATCATATCAGCCATTGTTGGTAATTAGTGAGGAAGGCTCCAATCACATAGGTGGATTAAGTTAGTTTTTTTTTTTTCAAATAAGGTATTTTGCATCATAAGCTCGTCAATACAATTTTGTTGGGAAGTCTACAGAAGTTCAAATAATTTAAAAGAAATTTAAATGATCAAATACATGAAATTTCTTTGCAACCAAACAGTACAATCCACGTGGCACCGAAGCGTGTGCTTTCTATTCGTATCCAACCAAACCAAACTCCGTTCAACCCAAACATAAATTCATCGAATTCCAAGGCCAATCGTCCGTCAATCCTTCGACAAGCGCTCGAGCAAAACAAATGTGACTTGCTGTGCTTTTTTTCTATCGATGCACGTACACCAAAACTATTCTAGTACCCTTGTTTTTGCTCCTATCGTTGTTGTTCAAATTTCACCCCGAAATTTCCCAAATTTCGTGCAACATGACAACAGAGGCAACTTTCCGGGGTTTTTCAAGCTGAGCGGAACGAAGTGCAAATCGAACCATTTCCGGTATCGACGGCAAAACAAATATCGCCTCCATTCGACTTTCAATCGGAGATCTACATAAATCCAGCTTTCCCAGCAGTCCAGTTAGATTTACACGTTTGGCTTGCGAAGTGAACGTCGGACGCCACAAGTGGCTTGTTAAAATCTGTTCAAATCTTGTACGAGCGCCCATTCGTGTCAATTTCCAGTGGAGGAAGCAAAAAATAACCGACGAATCTCGAAAACTTCCAGTCCCAGATTTTGATGGGGGAAAGTGGGTGTGGAAAAGCCACCCACTTGAAACGCGAAATAAAAAGTGCAATAAATAACGGGCACCAGTTTTGTGCCGGGGTGGGGCTCGATAAGGAAAATCAGGAAAAAGGAGTGGGTTTTGGAAAATGGGGAGGAAATGTTCTTCTTCAAATGGTGTACACACGTCAATTCCCGGATCTTGTTCGATTTGGATGTCAGTTTTACGCAGATTGTATAATTATAGTGTAAATTACTTTTACAATCAGATTGTTGCAGGATTGGTTCCGTAAATTTGACAATTATGGAATAAGAAGACAACAACTTCCTTGGTTGCTGTGCGCCCTTAAAGATTAATTTATTGTGTTGTTTAAGAGATTTTTAAAAATTCCAATGGATTTGATTATTTTATTTTGAATAAAATAAGGCCTGAGTTGTTTTTTTTCACAATGAGATATTGAAAGTATCATTGAATGGTTCTCAACAATTTCGCAAATTGAATTTTTTAGTGTTTCTGAGGACCCCAAACTTCATGTTTCCCCTCGAGTTGAGCCTGCTCTGAAATTTTGCATATCGGCGTTATTGAAAATCAATTAAGGCTTAGTGATTTTTCACGCTTAAAATGCGCAGTTTTCACAGGGACCACTATCCGAAAGCACAAAATTTCATCGAAATTTCAAGGATTGTGAAAAATACTGAAGTAACCCTATAAAATCTTACGATAAACAACTGGAAAGTTTTTTGTACATTTAATTATAATAAATATTTTGCATCAAAGCTCAGTGATTTTCAAGCTGAAAATTTCTAGATTTCACGGAGGCAATCAAATTATATCGTTAATATTCTTGAAAATTTCATGGGACCATGAAAAAACCAAAATATTCCAGAAAATTTGCAAATTTTTGAGACTAAAATATTATTTCTCCCAAGTTATTTAGTCTTACATCAACTAGTTCGAATTCAAACTTTCTATCTAAATTCTACCTTTCAAATCAAATTGTAGTCAAATTGTTATTACACGGAATTTACTTAGTACCGTAAACCGGGGTGACTTTGATAGGATTTCAATTTGTTTTTGGAATATTTTCCAACAGTTAAGGTTTTTCTCAAGATTATTATTTTTAAAACATGTACTGGGGTATGCCACACAAAGTCCATGCACTATTTTTGAAAAAAAGTTTTTTCAATAGTAATTAGAAAAAAAGTTACGTTAAAAATTCTTAGTTTAAATTCCGGGGTGACTTTGATAGTCGTAGTTTTTCTTGTTTGAATCAGATTTGAGGTGTTCAAGCATTATTTTTACGTCAAATGTACCATCACTAAGGTTACTGATACAGTTTTTAAGAAAGAAAATCAATGTTTATATTAAGTTAACTAAGTTTATTTTCTTTTTAACAAAATACATATAAATTTCAGGTAAAATTTTTAAAATGTTGGAATTTTTCCTTAAATTCGTGAAAATTAGTTTTGTCTACAAAATTATCGATTTATATTGCATTTTATACTAAATTCAAAGCACGAATCACAAGTTTTCACATTTTACATGAAATTTGTTCAACTGAATTTGGAGATTTTATTGAAATGTGTTTTAAAAATACATATAATTTATTATTTACAAACTTTTTTTCCATCTCCTAGTGGAAAATTGTCCAAAGAATCCGAAAATGCATTCCGTTTTCCGATTCAAAATCATGTTCATTGATAAAACCATGACACTTTGAGAAGTTTTGAATAAAGCCTTTCATCAACATTTTCTTAGTTAAAGTTAACTAACTATTTAAACTTTTCAAAATTTTATTTTTATTTTATTTTATTTAAAGTTCTTCTTTAGGTACTTTGAACACTTCTCTACCCCGGTCAGTATGATTACAAACCATTCCGTATGTAATTTATTTGTACTCTTCATTTTGCGGAAAAATCTCAAACCTATCAAAGTCACCCCGGCTATCAAAGTCACCCCGTTTAACGGTACATTAAACACTATCAATAGCTTTCTAATATTCAAAATTATTTTAAACGAGCTTAATTTGTAGTAAAAACTATCCATTTAAGTTTTAAATTTATTAATAGTTAAATGCTACTATGAAAAACATAAAATATACTACAGTCGTGCTTCGGTTTAGCACCGCATATGGGGGATGCAAAACCGAGGCGTGCATAACTGAAGCAAAGAGCTTATGGGATTTTGGCTATATGGGAGACATTGGCTAAAATCGTATGAAAAATCAAAAAATAGTGTTTTGGAATCGGGATGATGTCAGCTATCCATTAAAATTATAATTTCATGAAAATTCACAAAAATACGTTTTTTCCTGTATTTTGAAAATGTATTTTTTCTCTAAAGAAACCAAAAACAGTATATTGTAATTGCAATATGGGTAATCTAATGATTTTTTCATACATTTCGAATGTTTAATCATTTTTTGAAAATGCTCAAAAGTTTTGCAAAACTACGTATTATTGAAAAAAAAATACTCAAAATTAAAGTTTTAACAATATGGGTATTAAACGATTGGGATTTTTTTTTATACATTTCGAATATTATAACAACATTTTTTGAAAATACTCAAAATTAAAAAAAAAAAACATTGGCAAAAACGTTGCTATGGTTTCGTTTGTGCAACCTGCCAAAAATGTATGGACTTTCGTAATTTTGGTTCTCGTGGATCAAACTTAGTTATTGCCCAGGTATTTAAAAACGTGGGTTTCAAAAAATCGGAAATTTTATGCCCTTTTTGATGCCACATAGGTTGACTTGTGAATTGTGGCCGGGTCCGATGCCGGTGGATTTTCCGACGACGTAATTCCGGGTTGGTACGAAATCCTAACGAAAATTCTATTCTTACGATACAAAGAACCCCAAAACGGTGTTATTCCTTCTCCAAAATGTTTATTTAGCAATTCTATGGTAATAAGTTTTATATAGAATTTCCAGAGTTATATAAACAATTATGCTAAGCAGTTAGTTAACTTAATATTCAATCCAAATTATTTTTTTATTCAGTCAAGGATGCCTATTAGGGGTTTGTAGACTGGATTTATGGTGATTTGTCAACAAATAACTTTATCTGTGTTAATTTTTTGAAAGGTGCACAAACTTTTAATGCACCTATTTGATTTTTTGTCATAGTATTTGTTACATAACTTTTTATAGAAATCATCTTTTCATGAGCTTTTTATAGCAAAATGTTTGGCATGAGATTCTGATCAAAACGTAGTACTAGGTTTCTGTCAAACTTTAAATTGTTAACATCCCAAGTAACATTTTTTCCAGGAGTTCTACAAGAGATCTTCATGATAGCTACAGCATAGCAGTTTGGACCGCGGACTCTCTTCAAGTACTCTTCCAAACTCCTGAAGAAGTTTTGAAGAGAATTTTATCCTACCGCGGTCCAAACTGCTATGCTGTAGCTATCTTGAAGAGCTCTTGTAGAACTCCTGGAAAAAATGTTACTTGGGATGTTTCATCACAAAATGTGTATTGTGCCCAAGGGGTGTAAATACTTTTTTTACACACTGTAGCATTTTTTTCAAAAATAATTAAAAAAAACTGCAATTTTCTCACTGGAACTTAGAAAATCGGTAACTTAGTTTCTGAAATCAGCCTTACAAAGAATTCGAAATTCAATGTTCAAAATTGAAACTTTTTTGAAATTTTCTGATCTTTTCAATAAAAATAACTTAAAATCAAGCGTATTTTTTGTCAAGGTCTACAAACATTTTTTCCTTATTACATATTTGAAACATTTTTTTTTAATTTTTATTGAAAATTCAGAAAATTTGTAAATGATGAAAATTCTTTTCTCTAAGTGTCACCTAATAGCTTATCTCCACGATATCTCGGAAACAAATTGTCCGATTTGCAATGTTGAAAATATATCTTTGCTGTGAAATTTTTTGAATTTTTCAATACAAATATTAAAAAAATGGTTTCAAAAATGAAAGAACACATCTAATAAAGTAGTAATCCAGTTGCGTGTAAAAGACCTGGGTTTAAAACAAATATTGCATTATTTTATGCAATTTTTTGTGATTTTACACCCCGAAATTTGTAGCCAATCAGTATGGGAAACCTACTTGACCGAAATGTCAAACTCATATATGCGTTTATCTTTACTGCTTTTCATCGGTCTGATGGCCGAGTGGGCTAAGGCACCAGTCCTTACTGTTGGTGCTGGGTTTGAATCCCGTTGGTTGCAACTTTTTTTTTGTGTTTGCAAAAAATGTACATGCAGTGTGTAATATTAAGTGTTTATTTTGACGAAGGTGATGTGCATGCTTTTGCATGCAATTTTACCATCGGATTTTTTGCTGTACTTCACAGCAAAAAATCCGATGGTAATGTCGCATGCAAAAGCATGCACATCACCACATACACATTACCTTCGTAAAAAATACACTTGATATTACACGTTGCATGTACAATTTTTGTAAACAAAGAAAAAAGTTGCAACCGAAAAAATTGAAGATATTCACCCTAAATAGGCCATAACTTCAGAACACCAAATAATTTACCATTGCAATTCGTTTTCGCATTTAAATATATTTTTAAGTTTACTAAATTACAACATTTTTGTTTTGATTCTTTATATTTTCCTTAATTCCACATTTACAGAACCAGAATTTGCACCATCACGCACTTTGGTTTAATATGGTTCCTTAAACCATATCAAAACAATTCAAAAATTAAAAATATGTATTTTGGATAAAAACTTTTAATGATAAAAAGCTTAAAAAAATTCGGATATTTTTACCTTTATCATCTTTATTTAGAAAAGTCATAACCTAAACCTTTGCCTATGAAACCAAATCGAAGAGAAAATTCCTTCTGAAGATACAGAATTTCTTACATTTATTTACCCATTTTGTCTGCCTGTGTGGATCAATCGGACCGCGCACTGGACTCACAATCCAGAGGTCGCCGGTTCGAATCCCGAGGCGGACGCAAAAAATTCTAAGTGTAAATATAGGTTTTCGGTGCCCTCTCCCCGTGCCATACCTTCACACTTAGGAGACCCGGGAGGCGGAGTCTTGTCGCAAAAAGAACGATACACGCCTGTGGATCCGTTGACGAAACCGCAAGGTTTAAGAGGGCCACATTATAAGGTGTTACGTCGATTCCGTTCCGTATGACAAGCTCCCTGAATTATATGGAGAGCCTGCAACTTTGTTCCCCGGATCAAAACCTATAAGAAACCTAAGAATAGGAAAATTTAATAGGGTTTTGGGAAACTTTCTCTAAGAAGAAATATAAAGTGAAAAATTCACATAGTAAATTTTTGGAAATGCCATACTAACTTCAAATCAATATTGGAAGTACTTAACCTTAACCAGGCTAGCTTCTGGTGCCATATTGCTTCAAAATTCCGGTCCAGGCGTTCGAAATTGAACACTTTTGTCTTATTCATATATCCGTGAGCCACATTAATGGAGAATTTAATGGACAAACTAATAATGCAAAATGACTTCTTTTGACATAAGGAAGCATGGACAAACTTTCTTCCAAATAAAAAAAAAAAACAAAATTTTAAAAATCTCGAAATAATTTGCAAAATTGGAGGGAACCACTCCATTGCAAAAAAAACACTATGCTAAATGTCACAAACTAAATATTTGTAATATTTTATCAACTCTTCCCCAAAACTTGCAACCCTTGCATCCTCCCCCTCTAAAATTAAGAGTGGCAGCAACAGCAGCAACTATCCCCCTTTCTAGTCTAGGTCACCTTGTGCACAAAGTTCCAACCGAAAGTCCCACCAAAACCCAAACATCGTCAGCTTCTCGCTCCGGCGGCCGGGTTGGCCACAAGTGTTGGGAAAATTAATTTTATTGTCATCATTAAAGCAGTTTACTCCGCACATAACTCATCGCCGATGGGCCATGTGAGACCCACCGGCCACCCAACCACCACCCACTTTATCCACGAAACTAATGCTTGACTCGTCTGGGTGCTCTGGGAGACACGCCCGCTCGTATGCTGAGCATGGCGACTTGTGACCATGTAGTCCCAAAAAGGGTAAGGATTCCTTCTCATAATATTACAGAGGAAAAAAGAAGTTTTTTCCTGCGAAGAATCTTAAATAGGAATTAAATTTAAATTCGAAATTATTCGTACAATTTTATCGAGCTGAAAAAAAAACAAAACGTAATTCATGAATGTCCCCCACCTTCAGAAACTCCCAACACGAAACCTCCCTTTACCATCAGACAGACACGAACACGGGCAGATGGCACTAGTTTTCCCGCCCATCTTTCCTTGTCCGATTTTCCACGCGAGAGACTGTTTTTCCTCTGCACACACACACACGCGAACTTCAAGCAAGCCAAATTGCAACGGCAGCAGCAGTGCAAATCAGACAGAGGATTTATGTGAGTTTTTCTACACTTTTCGTCGAAACTTCTCTCTCTCTCTCTCTCTCTCTCTCTCTCTCTCTCTCTCTCTCTCTCTCTCTCTCTCTCTCTCTCTCTCTCTCTCTCTCTCTCTCTCTCTCTCTCTCTCTCTCTCTCTCTCGCAGCATCATCATCATGCGTCTCCTCATTTTGGTTATGGATATGCATGTGTGTGCGCGGGGTGATTATGGACCAAATGTCATAATTTGTCAAACGTTATTGCTTTATTGGGCGGAGAGAGCAGAGTTTGGACGATGGGTCATACAAATGCATAGGATTCCGTACGGTTGATTTTGGGTGGGTTTTGGAAAAAAGATTATTTGCATGAAAAACTCATTTGAAGCCAAAATGACACCAGCAATCCTTTATTGCATGTTTTCTCAAGACATAATTTAATCTTCATTTAAGTAAAACTTAACGATGAGTAAAACTTAACGATTAAGTAAAACTTAACGATGAAGGGGTTAAATTCATGTTAAGATTGGTGGTTCGATTACATATAACGATTTAGCGTATTTTTGTTATCTAGAAAATTTTGAACTAATAAAAAAAAAAACAATCGTTTTTGGGATTACCATAATGGCATAACCAAAAACCCCCTCTACCCTAAATTTTCAAGCCAGTTAAAGTGAATGAATTATTTTAATTAGGATTGAATCATAATTTTTTATCTCTACTTGTTGCTTTTCGTTCTTTTTCATTCGGATTAATTTAACTAAAATAAATAAAAAATAATATTTTTTTTATTAAAAATAATTATTTTTTTATTTATTTTAGTTAAATTAATCCGAATGAAAAAGAACGAAAAGCAACAAGTAGAGATAAAAAATTAAGATTCAATTCTAACCAAAACAATTACTAACATGTTTCGAGTATATGTGTAATGTTAAATATGGTGAAAGCCATGACAAAGACCATATTTTTTTTTCATTTTCATGCCAAACATTGGAAAAAAAATCAACTGTGTTCTTATGGAACTTGCTTTCAAAGTTGTTATTTGATATTAAAAAGATAAAGAAACAAAACAGAGAAGATTTTTTTTAAAGATTATTAAAAAGTACTTTTGTACTCGTCAAAATTTACAGACAAATACTTTCAGAACTAGGCTTTTGGATCCAGACATCGTCAAAATTAAATTTTTATGTTTGATGTAGCCTTTTGAAAATTTAGGCAAGGTTTTTTAAATTCCAAGAAGTTTTTGCTTAGAAATCATTTGCCAATGCTAACTTTATTTTACGAATTCATGAAATTTTTAGTTTTTATATTTTTTGTTTTTGTGGAAACTATTTTGGGGGTTTTCCCGGACAAGTCTCTTTACAATGTTGGCTTCTGGCCATATAAAACTTGACAATGAATATTCCAAAATAGATTGGTTGTCTTTAGCAAACATGTATTTTATGATGAAAATAGCTCACAAAAGAATTGCTGAATTATTATAAAAATACCCAGTTAATTTAAAACATTGAAAAAGTGAAAAACGCAAAAACTCTAGAGAAAAGTGTAATTTTCAAATGTTTTCCAATTAGCCTTCATTTTTCAAGTGTTTAGTCAAATTTTCAATGTTAATGTCCAATGTTATAAAGACATATTAGAAAATATAGCATATATTTGAAGCGTTTTTGAAATGATACGCTTTGTTTTGATATTTTAACATATATTTAACAGAATTTTATGAAGATTTTTAATATGTCTTGAGATTCCATAAATTTCTTTAGATTTCATAAATTTTTATATGATTTCTGTGGCTTTATTTTGTTGTTTTTTTATTTCTCTTGTTCTTTTATTTCTTTTAATTTCATTTGATTTCTGTAGATTGATTTAAGGTTTTAAGAATATGTCTTCAGTTTTCTGTAAATTTTGTTAGATTTTAGATTTTATCAGGTTTTAGATTTCTCAAGATTTCTTAGAAAATGTTTAGATTTATTTAGATTTCTGTAAATTATTTTATCAATAGATTTTTTTAAATTTCTCTAGATTTTTTCTGATTTCTGAAATTTTATTAGTTTTTTACGTTTCTTTAGATTTCATTATTTTTTTTTTAAGATTTTTTTGGATTTCTTTAGATTTTATAAAATTTCAATAAATATTTAAGATTTCATTAAATTTCTTTAGATTTCTTTGGATTTCTTTAGATTTCTTTAGATTTCTTTAGATTTCTTTAGATTTTTTTAGATTTCTTAAGATTTCTTTAGATTTCTTTAGATTTTATTAGATTTCTTTAGATTTCTTTAGATTTCTTTAGATTTCTTTAGATTTCATTAGATTTCTTTAGATTTCTTTAGATTTCTTTAGATTTCTTTAGATTTCTTTAGATTTCTTTAGATTTCTTTAGATTGCTTTAGATTTTTTAGATTTCTTTAGATTTCTTAAGATTTCATTAAATTTCTTAAGATTTTTTTAGATTTCTTAAGATTTTATTAAAATTTTTTAGGTTTCTTTAAATTTTCTTAGATTTCTTTAGATTTCTTTAAATTTCTTAAGATTTCATTAAATTTCTTTAGATTTCTTTTGATTCCTTTAGATTTCTTTAGATTTCTATAGAATTCTTTAGATTTCTGTAGATTTCCTTAGATTTCTCTAGATTTCTTTAGATTTCTTTAGATTTATTTAGATTTCTTTAGATTTCTTTAGATTTCTTTAGATTTTTTTAGATTTCTTAAGATTTCTTTAGATTTCTTTAGATTTCATTAGATTTCTTTAGATTTCTTTAGATTTCTTTAGATTTCTTTAGATTTCTTTAGATTGCTTTAGATTTTTTAGATTTCTTTAGATTTCTTAAGATTTCATTAAATTTCTTATGATTTTTTTTAGATTTCTTAAGATTTTATTAAAATTTTTTAGGTTTTTTTAAATTTTCTTAGATTTCTTTCGATTTCTTTAAATTTCTTAAGATTTCATTAAATTTCTTTAGATTTCTTTTGATTCCTTTAGATTTCTTTAGATTTCTATAGAATTCTTTAGATTTCTTTAGATTTCCTTAGATTTCTCTAGATTTCTTTAGATTTCTTTAGATTTATTTAGATTTCTTTAGGTTTCTTTAGATTTCTTTAGATTTCTTTAGATTTCTTTAGATTTCTTAAGATTTCTTTAGATTTCTTTAGATTTCTTTAGATTTCTTTAGATTTCTTTAGATTTCTTTAGATTTCTTTAGATTTCTTTAGATTTCTTTAGATTTCTTCAGATTTCTTTAGATTTCTTTAGATTTCTTTAGATTTCTTTAGATTTCTTTAGATTTCTTTAGATTTCTTTAGATTTCTTTAGATTTCTTTAGATTTCTTTAGATTTCTTTGAATTTCTTTAGATTTCATTACATTTCTTTAAATTTCCTTAGATTCCTTTAGATTTATTTAGATTTTTTAAGATTTCAATAAATTTCTTAAGATTTCATTAAATTTCTTTAGATTTCTTTAGATTTCTTTAAATTTTTTTATATTTCTTTAGATTTCTTTGGATTTCTCTAGATTTTTTTAGATTTCTTTAAATTTCTTTAGATTTCTTTAGATTTTTAAAGATTTCATTTAATTTCTTAAGATTTCTTTAGATTTCTTTAGATTTCTTCAGATTTCTTTGAATTTCTTTAGATTTCATTACATTTCTTTAAATTTCCTTAGATTCCTTTAGATTTCTTCAGATTAATTTATATTTAATTATTTTTTTTCTATTTCCTAAGTTTTTTAGATTAATTAATTTTTTTCCGGATTTTTGAAGTTTTCTTCAAACGTTTTTTCAGGTTTCTTAAGATTTTATTAGATTTTTTATAGCTTTTTTTTAGATTTCTTTCGATTCCTGTAGTTTTCTTGAGATTTCTGTGGTCTTCTTTGCATGATTTGTTTAAATTTTTTAAGGCCGTTGCAAATATTTAAAAAAATATATTTTAGAGAGTAAAAAAAGAATTGAAAATTGCTGTTCTGTTAAAAACAATACTTATAAAAAATTTAATGAAAAAAGAACTAAAAAAACTCTTAAATTAATTTGTAAATACAACCTAAAATACCACATGAATGTGAGGAAGGCTCCAACCACCTTAAGGTGGATTAAGTAACGTTTTTTTAATTTCTTTAGCTTTTTAAAGATTTATTGAGTTTCGTTTTGAGATTTTTTAAGTTTTTTTAGACTTCTTCAGATTTTGTAGGATTCTTCCGGTTTCTTTAGTTTCTTTTTCTTTCTTTAGCATTGTTTAGATTTCTGAAGATATCATCCAATTCATTTAGTTGACTTGAGATTTTTTTAATTTTTTCTAATTTATTCGGTTTTTGTAGGTTTCTTCGGATTTTTAAAGATTTTTTAAGAATTTTAATGATTTTAGTAGATGTCTTAAAATTTCTTTAGATACCTGAAGATTTCTTCAGATTTTTTTTTTCAAATTTCTTTAATTTAGTGATTTTTACAGATTTTATTTAGTTTTGATATTTTGCAATTTGATTTTTCTGTGTTTCCAATGGATTTTATTTAATTTCATTATATCTGGTTGGATTTGCCTAATATTTTAAGATTTTCTTTAAATTGCTTTTTGACGTCACTTTATTTAGTAAAACTGCCAAAATAAATTAGTTGCCAATGAATAAGATCTATTTCAATATTTGGAACCTGTTGTTGCTCTATTTACTTTTAATTCTACGGATATGAAATAAATAAATTGTTAAAAATTGATTAAATTAAAATCCCAATCTCAAAGTATAAACCTCCTGTTTCGATTAGTATTCCACCGTCGCAAAACCCTCCCCACCACTCACACCACACTCATGCATACTAATGGCATAATTGTATTCTATCGCCCTCACCGCCCTTCGATTGCGACATCATAATCGTTTTCCCAGTAAACCTACAGCCAAGCCAAGCCATCCACCCCAACCGGAGCCATTTCCTGTGGTTCCAGTCCTCCCACTACCTTTTCGCAGGAAGGTTAGTGCAGAGGAAATAGGATCGGGAATAGGAAAAGCGAAAAAGGATTCGTACAGTCTATCGTTGTCCACTATCGCACACACACACACATACAAGCAAACAACTCATGTGAGTATTAAATTGCACTGCACGTTATCGGCGTTAATTGATGGTGATGATAATCGTTATTGTTATTGGAATTGGGGAAACGTGGAAAATTGGTGTACAGACACACTCGCATACATGACACAGACAGGTCAGGATAATTCTGCGGACTGGGTCAACTCTGGGCGAGGGACGACGAAGCAATTTTTAGAGGGTCGTTTCGGGGAATCATGAATTTAAACGAGGGGCAAAGCCCTGTGACATTGACTTTTGTTTTGCTTCTTTTTTTAAACTTGTCGGCTACAGGAAGGAAATCTCAAGGAAACAATGAATCATTTTAACGAGAAATTGAATGGAAAGGCATAATAGCGGCTTTTGAAAGTAATTGAATAGAAAGATTTTTTGTGACGAAAGAAAAGACCGACATTGTTACGCAGAATTTCACCCAAATCATTTAGCTTATGCTTTTGAAAGCGAGTTCTTACTTAACTTTGAAGAAAAGTGACATCTAGAGGCGAATAGGATGTAACTTGCGTACAACTTCTAAACTTCAAGTAGTACAAGTTGCATGCAACAATATTGAAATCAAACTATGACATCTGTGGACAAAAAAAATCGGTTTAGTTTAATTCAAGCAAATTCCTTACACATTCCACAAATTTTGCAAATATATCATCACACACAATTCCCAGGAAAATTTCGCCCAAGCTTCCATCATCAACCATCACCGCATCCATCTGTCTTGAGTGCCCAAACGGTGTCGGTCATAAATCCAGCACACCAAGTTAAAGAAAATTCCTAGCAAAGCTAGGGCTGGGGCCGGGGCTGTCATTGTTATAAATCTCGTCTTATCCCCGCTGGCTAAATTTCACCAATAAAACTTTCTCCAGCCTTCCCGTTCCAGGAACCTTTTACCTTTTGAGTCATGGATATACAAAGCACACGCACATCCTCGAGTGTTCCACTTGGGGTTTCCGAACAAATTCCGACAGGATCCTTCTTCGACTGGCAGAGGAGTCAAAATCTTCTTCTTTTCAGACGGTGGCAGACAATTTTCATTGTTTTCAGGCCACCGAAACACTCGGTGTTTCTGTTCTTGAAACTGGTTGGGTGGCTCTTTAATTATTCAAAAAAAATCAAAGTCATAAAATAATTGCTCTGCTCAGACTTTATACCCTGATCGCTTAAAACTCCTTGGCAGCGTTCCCAGAATGCCGAAATGATTCATTAAAACCCTTCTCCTTGTATGATATAAGGTGTAACTGTCATTTCTCGAAAAATGAAAAAGTAGAATAAACATTCGGAAGTGGTGATTTCTCAGGACAGTGTTGCCAATATTGATAAATCTTGAATTAAGGATGGAGTAATGGAATGGTTGACCAAATAATTAATTCAATTATGATTTATAATTTGGTACAAAAATGAACAGCATTGTAGGTTGAAAAAATTAAATTCCTATCAGCTTTAAATGCTTCAAGGGGGTTTCACTTAAATACAAAAAATATTCATCAGAGTTGCTAGTATTTTTTTCAAATGAACTTTTTTTCCTTGTAAAATAAATTTATGTAACAAACAAAAATTTCACAAGCTTTTTTTCATGAATTTTTTCCTGATTTTTTTTATCAATATCAAATTGATTTAAAAAAACATCAACATTTTAAGACCCACCCCATCCCAACCAAACTTGTGTATCATTTTTCTTTCCCTTCGGGCAACTTTTGCACTTTTCCTCCCCCAGAGTTATTGCTTATCAGTAGCGGTTTCCCCCACCTGCCAACTGCCAAGCTGCTTTCCCACCTCATTTTCCCGGCGCAAGAAGCGAAACGAAGAAGAAGATGAATAAGTCCTCGCTTAAACGTACCACCCAACCGACTAATTCTTGTTCCCGTTCCTCTCTCTCTCCAGGACACCGTAGTTCATTTTGGCTGTTTGGTGCACACAAGTTTGACATTTTTAAGCGAAATCGCGAGACGGTTTCAGCCTTCTTGAAACGGGATATCCGCCCGGCTAGCACAATTATGTCGGGAGTAAATTTGGTGACGGTGAAAACCGCAGGGAAAGTGGATCGGAAATAGGAGGAGTGGGGTGGTTCAAGGAGGAAAGACGCATTTTAAAACGCAAGGAAGCATAGAAGAGGCACGATAATGCGCTAGAATTTTGCGTGGTTTTATTTTCAAAGTGGAATTTCGATACGTAACATTGAACAACACAGTTGCAAAATTAAATTTTGTTTTGTGTCTATTTGCTATTCGATATCATTTATCATTATTTTTTTCATTTAATTTATTCCGTTTTTAAATTAAGAATCAAACTAGTAATCTCAAGCAAATGTTTTTTTTTAAATTTTGTGTCCGTTTTTCATCTCTTGATTTTAAACTTTTTCAACATAAAGGTTAAATTGAAAAGGGCTTTATTTCAAATATTTTGTATTTAAACAATATTTTCAAAGTTCAAGTGGCCTCATTTGCATCATTTGTTCGTCCATTGAAATTTTCATACAATTTTGGCAGCTGTCCATGTTTTGTATCATGCGACCGGATTTTCTGAGTGATTTGGTGAATTCGGCAAAGCATAGGAGTTTTGAGAAAAGATAGCTTAGCTCTTAAAAAAATTACCCATTGTTTTAATTAGAATTTTTGGATATATTTTAGATGACATAAAATGCGCTATGGCACAGGTTGATAAAAAATCATATTTTCCGATAATTTTCCAGAAAAATCACAATTTAAAAACAAAATATGGAAAAAAGTTCTGAACATGAATTTCTTATCGTTCCACTAAAAATTGATTCTTTGTTGATAAATGAGCAATTCTCTACCAAAACCGGAAATGGATTTTATTTGTATTTTTTGATTTGGCTCAAACTTTATGGGGGCCTTCTCTGTGACCAAATAAACTATTTTGCGTGATTTGTTCATCCATACAAGTCTCCATACAATTTTGGCAGCTGTCCATACAAAAACTAACTTAATCCACCTATGTGGTTGGAGCCTTCCTCACAACAATGGCTGTACACAAGTTTCATCTATTTTTTAGAACCGACTTCCAAAAAGTACATCGATATCACTTAAGTGGCCATATCTCGAGACAGGGTTGCCAGATCTTCAATGTTTTGGACTCGTTGGAAAGGTATTTTGATGACCTAACCAACAATTGGTCGGATGGTGGATCCGGACATAGTTTACATACATTTAAGTGAGATCCGGCTTCAAAAAAGTACATCAATATCACTTAAGTGGCCATATCTCGAGACATGGTTGCCAGATCTTCAATGTTTTGGACTCATTGGAAAGGTATTTTGATAACCTAACCAACAATGGGTCGGATGGTGGATCCGGACATAGTTTACATACATTTAAGTGAGATTCGGCTTCAAAAAAGTACATCAATATCACTTAAGGGGCCATATCTCGAGACAGGGTTGCCAGATCTTCAATGTTTTGGACTCATTGGAAAGGTTTTTTGATAAGTTAACCAACAATAGGTCGGATGGTGGATCCGGACATAGTTTACATACATTTAAGTGAGATTCGGCTTCAAAAAAGTACATCAATATCACTTAAGGGGCCATATCTCGAGACAGGGTTGCCAGATCTTCAATGTTTTAGACTCGTTGGAAAGGTCTTTTGATAACCTAACCAACGATGGGGCCGATGATGGATCCGGACATAGTTTACATACATTTAAGTGAGATTCGGCTTCAAAAAAGTACATCAATATCACTTAAGGGGCCATATCTCGAGACAGGGTTGCCAGATCTTCAATGTTTTGGACTCATTGGAAAGGTTTTTTGATAAGTTAACCAACAATAGGTCGGATGGTGGATCCGGACATAGTTTACATACATTTAAGTGAGATTCGGCTTCAAAAAAGTACATCAATATCACTTAAGGGGCCATATCTCGAGACAGGGTTGCCAGATCTTCAATTTTTGGACTCATTGGAAAGGTTTTTTGATAAGTTAACCAACAATAGGTCGGATGGTGGATCCGGACATAGTTTACATACATTTAAGTGAGATTCGGCTTCAAAAAAGTACATCAATATCACTTAAGGGGCCATATCTCGAGACAGGGTTGCCAGATCTTCAATGTTTTAGACTCGTTGGAAAGGTCTTTTGATAACCTAACCAACGATGGGTCGGATGATGGACCCGGACATAGTTTACATACAGTTAAGTGAGATCCAAATATATGTGAAAACACATTTTTATACATAACTTTTGAACTACTTATCGAAACTTCAATCTGTATAAAACTCGATCTATTGGACCCTAAACCAAGTCGAATGCACCAAGTTCGGGTCAAATCGGTTCAGCCAGTGCCGAGAAACATGAGCTAGTTTGTTGGTCACATACATACATACACACACACATACACACACACATACACACAGACATTTGTTCAGTTTTCGATTCTGAGTCGATATGTATACAGGAAGGTGGGTCTACGACGTTTTTATACGAAGTTCATTTTTAGAGCAGGATTATAGCCTTACCTCAGTGAGGAAGGCAAAATGGTATGTAAATATTCAAACAGCTGTAACTTTTTAGTGAATTTTCTGATCAATTTGGTGTCTTCGGCAAAGTTTTAGGTATTGTTGAAGACTTTTTGAGAAAAAAATAGGTACACGGAAAAAAAATTGCAGATTTTTTATCAACTTTTTTTTTCACTAAAACTCAATTTCCAAAAATACGTATTTTCTTATTTTTGAAATTTTTTGATAAGTGATAAAAATCCGCAACTTTTGAGACATAGAGAAACATGGTCAAAAAATCTGCCACCGAGTTATGATTTTTTGGAAAAATAGTGATTTTTGGAAAAAATCAAAGTTTCATGCAAAAACAAGTTTGCAAGCATTATTTTTTAATGCGAAATTGAATTTGAGCATGAGCATGAGCATGGTTGACTGCCAATGAGCTGCTACTTCGTTATTGACGGATCAGCTGAAGTTAAACAATGAATCAAAAATGATCAGTGGGAGCCAACCATCCGTTCACTGTTTAACCTCTGAAGATCCCTACTTTATTAGTCAATACCGGCGCCCTCCCAAGAAGCCTGCAGTTCAACGAAAGGGAGGAATGTTAGACTGATAGTTGAAGTTGCAGACTCATCAAGCACATAGTTTTTCGCTTTATACTTGTTGATACTGCTTGAGACCGTTGAATCCACAGCATCTCCTTCAAGCATCACGTGATTATTTTTTTTTGTTAGTAGGATAAGGTATTGGCTTTTCGATGCCTCCCGAGCTACGACACTATGGGGAGGACTTTCATAACAGACCCGTCGGCGAGCCTTCCGAGCAACGATGCTATGGGAAGGTCTTTCTGGTTAACACACAAAATCACTCACACACAGTTATTTTGCTCCACTATTAACTCGATGATCCAAATTGTCAGTGCGTCTTTCGATCATTATATAGAAATAGCTTTTTCACCGCAAAAAATAAAACCTAATTCGAAAAATTTAAACACAGTCCACCCGACGCCGTGCCTTCCGATCAACGATGATATAGGAAGGGCTTTGAAAAATCACAAAACATCACTTTTCACTCTGAATATTTTTTACGACCACGTGCTCCCTTTGCCAATTATGCACTGATGACGCTGCATTTTCAGAGGGTAATCTTCTCCTCGCAGCACACAATTCACGACAAAAATGCGAAACAAAAGGCACACACAAAAAAAATCACTTTTCACTCCGAATATTTTTTACGACCACGCGCTCCCTTTTCCAATTATGCACTCACCTGAACAGCGACCCAAAAGAGACGGAAAATAACACGAAAAAACAGGACTGCGCGTCCACACAGGCACCGCACTACTCTTTTAATGCGAAATTGAATTTGCAATCGAAAAGTACTTTACAGATTTTTTGAAAAAGGGCTCCGTTTCCAAGATATAGCCACCGAAAGTTTGATTTTAGCGATATATTTGCAGTTTTTTTTTTTTTTTTTTTTTTTTTATATTTATTCAAATTTCTTTTCCATGTACATTCATTCAGTTAAAATATTATTGAGTGTCCAATCACAAACGATGACTTTTCACCTCAATTTTAAATACTAGCAACTTTCATTTATTCATGAAATATTGTAGCTTTCGCTATTCAGTGATTTCAAATGTAGGAGGTCCTACATGTACAAAAGGGAAAAGGGATACCTTAAAACTAACTTATAAACTATATAAAGAGCGGATCAATGCAGCTGAAGACTGCAATGATTTTTGTCGAAATGCATCAATTATCTTATTGGACATAACATCCAAAGTGTCAACTTCGGCTAATTGATGAAGTTCACTGGTGCTGAACCAGGGAGGAAGTTTCAGAATCATTTTCAGAATTTTGTTCTGAATCCTCTGAATTTTTCTTCCTGGTTAAGCAACAGCTTGTCCAGATCGGCACAGCATAAAGCATGGCAGGTCTGAAAATTTGTTTATAAATTAACAGTTTATTCTTGAGACAAAGTCTAGAATTCCTGTTTATAAGTGGATACAAACATTTAATATATTTGTTACATTTAACCTGGATACTTTCAATGTGATCCTTGTAAGTAAGGTTTTTGTCAAAACCAAGTCCAAGATATTTCACTTGATCCTCCCACTTTAAATTTACCTCATTCATCTTTATAATGTGATGACTTTTTGGTTTAAGAAAATCAGCCCTTGGTTTGTGAGGGAAAATAATAAGTTGAGTTTTGCAGCATTTGGAGTAATTTTCCATTCTTTCAAATAAGAATTGAAAATATCCAAGCTTTTTGTAATCTTCTTGTGATGACACGAAGGCTTCTGCCTTTGGCGGAGATGCTTGTGTCATCAGCAAAAAGTGATTTCTGACATCCTGGGGGCAAATCAGGCAAGTCAGAAGTAAAAATATTGTATAAAATTGGACCCAAAATGCTTCCTTGAGGGACGCCAGCACGTACAGGTAGTTGATCAGATTTGCTATTCTGATAACATACCTGCAGAGTACGATCCGTCAAATAATTTTGAATAATTTTCACGATATAAATCGGAAAATTAAACCTTTTCAATTTCGCAATCAAACCTTTATGCCAAACACTGTCAAATGCTTTTTCTATGTCTAGAAGAGCAGCGCCAGTAGAATAGCCCTCAGATTTGTTGCTTCGAATTAAATTTGAAACTCTCAACAACTGATGAGTAGTTGAATGCCCAAGGCGAAATCCAAACTGCTCATCAGCGAAAATTGAATTTTCATTAATGTGCGTCATCATTCTATTAAGAATTATTCTTTCGAATAATTTACTAATAGATGAAAGCAAACTAATGGGCCGATAGCTTGAGGCTTCAGCAGGATTTTATCCGGTTTCAAAATCGGAATTACTTTGGCATTTTTCCAACTACTGGGAAAATATGCCAAATCAAAACATTTGTTGAAAATTTTGACCAAGCAACTTAAAGTTGCTTCTGGTAATTTTTAATTAAAATGTAAAAATGCCATCCTCACCAGGGGCTTTCATATTTTTAAATTTTTTGATAATAGATTTTATTTCATTCAGATCCGTATTAAAAACTTCATCTGATGAAAATTCTTGTTCAACAATATTCTGAAATTCTATTGAAATTTGATTTTCAATAGGACTCAAAACATTCAAGTTGAAATTATGAGCACTCTCAAACTGCTGAGCAAGTTTTGAGCTTTTCCCCATTAGTTAATAGAATATTATCACCATCTTTTAAAGAAGGGATGGGTTTTGAGGTTTCTTAAGAACCTTTGAAAGTTTCCAAAAGGTTTGGAATAAGGTTTAATTTGTTCGACATCTCTTGCGAACTTTTCATTTCGCAGGAGAGTGAATCTGTGGTCAATAACCTTTTGCAAATCTTTTGAATTCGCTTCAGTGCAGGATCACGAGAACGTTGATACTGTCTTCGGCGAACATTTTCAGACGAATCAGAAGCTGAAGATCGTCATCAATAATGGGAGAATCAAATTTGACTTGGACTTTAGGAATAGCAATATTCCTAGCATCCAAAATTGCATTAGTTAAAGATTCCAAGGCTGAATCAATATCAGCTTTGGTTTCTAAAACAAAATCATGATTTAAATTATTCTCAATATGATGCTGATACCTGTCCCAATTAGCTTTGTGGTAATTAAACACAGAACTATTGGGTCTGGTAACTGCTTCATGAGAAAGTGAAAAAGTTACTGGAAGATGATCAGAATCAAAATCAGCATGAGTCACTAAAGGACCACAATACTGACTTTGATTTGTCAACACCAAATCAATTGTTGATGGATTTCTAACAGAAGAAAAGCAAGTTGGCCCATTCGGGTATAAAACCGAATAAAGACCAGAAGTGCAATCTCTGAACAGAATTTTACCATTGGAATTTACTTTTGAATTATTCCAAGATTGGTGTTTGGCATTAAAATCACCGATGATCAAAAATCGAGATCTATGCCGAGTAAGTTTATTCAAATCCCCTTTGAAATAATTTTTATTTTCCCAGTGCATTGGAATGGCAAATATGCAGCTGCAATCATAATTTTCCCAAAAGAAGTTTCAAGTTCAATGCCCAAACTTTCAATAACTTTTAACTTAAAGTCACGTAACGTGCTATAAGTCATACTACGGTGGATAACTATTGCAACTCCACCGCCATTTCGATTCATTCGGTTATTAGTTATAACTTTATAATCTGGATCACTTTTCAAATAAGTGCCAGTTTTTAAAAATGTTTCGGTTATAACAGCAACATGCACGTTATGAACTCGTAAAAGTTGAAAAATTCATTTTCTTTCGCTTTTAAAGAGCGAGCATTAAAATTCATAATATTGATGGAATTACTTAGATCCATGATTAAACTTCAGGGTAAGAACAACATCATTCGCAAATTTTAATCCAATCTGGATTGCTTCCATCATGGATGTAGCATTACTCATTGTTTGAATCAAACCAAACAGTGAGTTTTGCAAAAAGTCATTTTTCAAACGTAACATCGCCGAGATCAGAAGATCCCAAAGCGTTGCCAGCAGAAAAATTTTCAAATGAGATTTGAGGTACCTGCCCAATTTCAGAAAGATTGGTAGAGGATTTAAAATTCGTGGATGAACCCGAAACGACGTTAGCATAAGAAATGCCATTGTTGTTACCTAACTTTTCCACGGTAGGGGTATTTCTAGCATTGTTCGAGTGAGACAGCACGAACGTTTGATTTAAAGATGCAGGTACAACCTGACTTTGAGAAAATTTCGGTTTGGATTTCGGCTGATGCTTAGCACGAGAATCCAAAACCTTTTTCTGATGGGGCAATCCCAGAAATTTGATTTGTGATTTCCACCACAATTTGCACATTTAAATTGGGTGACTTCTTTCACGGGACAATTGTCCTTGTCGTGAGAAGAATCCCCGCAAACCATGCATTTTGGAACCATGGCGCAATGATCAGTACCGTGACCGAATGCCTGGCAACGCCGGCACTGGGTCAGATTCTGGCCATTACCGCCATGTTTCTTAAAATGCTCCCACTTTACCCGTACATGGAACAAAAACTGAACTTTGTCCAAAAGTTTCAAATTGTTGATTTCATTTCTGTTGAAATGAATCAGATAAAATTGTGAAGTCAAACCAAAGCGAGAAATATTCCCGTTTGATTTTTCTTCATTGGTATTACTTGGGATGGGGCAAAGCCAAGCAACACCTTAAGTTCGTTTTTGATCTCATCCACCGACAAGTCGTTGGAGAGACCTTTCAAGACCGCCTTGAATGGCCGAGCATTCTTGGTCTCATACGTGTAGAAATTGTGTTTGTGGTTTTTCAAATAACCAACAAAAGTTTGGTGATCTTGTAAAGATTCCGTCAACAAGCGACATTCTCCTCTTCGACCAAGCTGGAACGAAACCTTCAAATTGCAAGTTTCCTTGCAATTCTTCAGTTGCGTTCGAAAGCTGGCCAAATCGGAGACGGAAGTCACTACAATTGGCGGAGCCTTTACTCGTTCTCGACGGCAGAAGGCTCAGTACGAGGAGAAGGTTCCATGTCTTCAGTTTCGGATAAAACACCGAAACTGTTTGTCAATGGAATTGGAGGATTGACCTCACATTCAGAATCAGAATCAGACCTCAGAAGAGGCTGTTTTCGTTTTCTGTTTCCGTTAGCCGGTTTAGCGTTCAAACGCTTCACCGACGTAACGACCAAATCTTCAGAAGATTTGCGTTTACCTTTGTTTTGACGCATTTTGCAAGCAAAGTTCTCTTAAAAGATGGCTTCGTTTGTAAAATACAACAAAATTTCAGGTGGGGTTAGTCTTGAAAAGACTGTTTAGAATTTTGGAAAATAACTCAGGTAGTCTTTAAAAAGACTGTGAATTTTGTTTTGAAATAACTCTGAGCTTAGGTAGTAAAAAATACCGCAGCTCTAGTGTCCGTTCACCACGAAGGTTCGCAAGACACTGATATATTTGCAGTTTTTCAAATTTTAAAAAAAGTTACCATGAGTGACCGTTTCTGAAAATATTTTTTTTTCAATGTTCAGAAAATTTGCTATAAAATTGTCTAAGAGACATTGAAGATTGGACCTCGGGTTGCTGAGATAGAGCCACTTTAAGAAAAAGAAACACGACAGTTGAAGTTTTCTTAATCTCACCAAAACAACCTACCATTTTCTAATAACCATATCTCAGCAAATAATGGTCCGATTTTCAATTTTAATATATGAAAAATCCGTGAATTTTTTCCGATCTTTTCGAAAAAAATATTTTGAAAATTTTTAAATTAAGACTAGCATTTTTAATGGGCGTAATATTCAATGTTTGGCCCTTTTTAAAATGTAAGTCTTGATTTGAAATAATGTCAAACATGTTTTTGCATGAAACTTCGATTTTTTTTTTCCAAAAATCACTATTTTTTCAAAAATTTATAACTCGGCGGCAGATTCTTTGAACATGTTTCTCTATGGCTCAAAAGTTGTGGATTTTTTTCCCCTAAAACATATCAAAAAACCTCGAAAATCAAAAAATATGTATTTTGGGAAATTGAGTTTTAGTGAAAAAAAGTTGATAATTTTTTTTTCCGTGTACCTATTTTTTTCTCAAAAGTCCTCAACAATACCTACAACTTTGCCGAAGACGCCAAATAGATCAGAAAATTCACTCAAAAGTCACAGCTGTTTTAATATTTACATACCATTTTTGTATGGACAGCAGCCAAAATTGTATGGAGACTTGTATGGGTGAACCAATGATACAAAATAGCTTATTTGGTCATAGGGAAGGCCCCCACAAAGTTTAAGTCAAATAAAAAAATACAAAAAATAAAAATGGTCGAAATCGGCCGATTTCGTCGAGATATGCTCATATATATTTGTTAGAAACACAGTGACTATCACCCCAGTTTTATAAATTACAATTTTCAACGAAACTTTTTTACAAAACACCATTGAAACTTTTTTTTGAAAAAAAATGTACATGGACATTCTGTGGCCCAGCCCAGTACATGTTTTAAAAATATAAATCATAAGAATAGTCTTACCATTTGAAAAATAATTCAAATAAATTTTTTTTTATATTTTTTGCACATTTTTAACCGTTTTTCATCTACTTAACAACCGTCTTCCGTTAAGTTTCCCCCCCTCAACACCGCCCCATTCGTCACAACTCCAGTAGAAGTAGGGGCGCAAATTGCCGGAGAAATTGCTGGAAATTAATTTTACAATTTATAACAATAAGTGGATGACGTAGTGCACACGCACCCCACGGGGGCGTTCAGGACCTAAAAAGTTGTTTGCAGAAATTTCCTGCGCCACAGAAGAGGTTAATTCAAACCGGCGGCGGCACGCAGCTGAGTTTGGGAAAAGTGGAAAATGCTGTGTTTTCTTAACAAGATTTTGCGTTCGTTAGCGTCGACAGAGAGTTCTGTGGTGCAGCTCGGTCTCAGTTGGCGTTGGAGCTTGGTGGGTGTGCTGGCACGTGCAGAGTTGACAAGAGACACCTGGGTTAGTGTTTCACCCTTCTCTCTTTCTCGTTTTTAGGTGGAAAGTATGCTTAATTTGTAGTTGGAGAGCACTTTGGGTGAGGACTAAATTGAGTTGTGACTCGAGCGTGTGTGGTTTTAGTGAAATGCACACTGGCACGTGTGTTTTTGGCTGGATTTTTCTGGCACGTCTAAATGAAAGCGGAATTTGTTATTTTTTTTCAGTTTTTATATTTCAACTTCTATTTTAAAATATTTAAATTTGGAACAAAACGACTGAACTACATCATGATCCATGCCAGAATTCACGCCAAACTTCCTGCAAGTAATTAAACTTTTCCAAAACTCATTTCTCACCATCACCTTAGCAATATTTCCCCCCACACACACTCACACACCAAAAACCCACAAATGAATCAACACTGCAATTAATACCACCTGTCAGGTCAGGATGGCAACACGAGCAACAACTACTTATCCCCCTTCCTTCCTCTTTCCACCTTGATCAAACTCACTGGAAAAACAACAAGTTTATGCTAAGTTTGAACTTCCTGGCTGGTTTGACCCGTTCTCCCTCCTCCTTCGCAACTTCAGGAACCTCGTTTTAATTAGCCGCTGCTCGCAAATTGCTGGAAGAGCTGGAAAGTGGATTACTCTCTGCTACACACTAACTACTGGAACGAACGGTTTGAGAAGGAAAGTGGAAATGAGTTCAAAAGTTTCCGAAAAGTCTGGGCGGCAAGAGAAAGCGAGAGAGGTTAGGTTGTAAATTGGTATCGAATGTTGCACCTTTCGGTGAACTTTAGCACCGGAATGGCGGCAACACGTTTTCTGGGAAAACATGTTGAGGCGACGTGGTTACTGAAGTTGCAGGTGCTTTTGAACTGGTTGGGCACTGAAAAATTTAGGTTTGAGTTACAAATTAAAAAAACAATTTGACAACAACTACAGTTAATTTAATTGAAAACGAAAATTTACATGAATTTCAATGTAAAATTACATGATCCATTTTACAGTGCCCCGCCACACGTGTCGATGGCGGCCTTTTCCGAGGCGTGTGTGTACAATCAATTATGCTAATCTCACATGTTCAATCAAGATTTATGCTTTGTTTTTGTGTTTTCGAAAGTGTCAGTGTGTGTGTTTGCCAAGAACACCATGCCAGTTGCTCTTGTTCTCAGTGTTTCAACGTAGAAATTAAGTAGATACATTGCTGACTGTTGATGTTGATTGTGGAAATTATCACAGCTGTAATTGTGTTTGACATTAGGGGGAGGGGGATTTTCTCATTATTGGAAAGAATTTTCACGGGGAAAACACAGTAATACTGCCAATATTTGGTTTACGCATCACAGAGTACATCTTGTTTGAGTTATTTACAAAGCTGAAAAAGTTTGTATTGAATTTTTCAAATGATTTTTTTAGTGTGTACAAATGAAAGCTGCTTTTAGACACTGGTTCTTGTAGTGCACTTTACAACAATTTTGTGGTGCATGTTGCCGCGCATGGTTGTTGGAATTGAATTTTCAATGTTATAGAAAATATTATTTTGAGGTTTGTCAAGACTTTTAAACATTTAAGTGCTGTAGGATAAGAGATGTTTTTCTCAACAAAAATGCTGGTATGGATGAAAAACAACAGTAGTATAGGGAATTCAAATTTTATTTTGCTCTGAGCAATTCTTACTAGAGAGTGAATGTTATAGCAAAAAGAGCAATCAAATTTTCCAGATTTCATTTTTAAGTTCATACCCTAGCACTTAAAATTGAATCAACGTTTTATTGATCAATCAATTAATAGATCACCTAAACAATGCCTTAATAATGTTTATTTTTACTTTAAAATTATATTTCTAATTATGTTTTTTTTTCGATCTGCGGTCTCAAAAATCTAATTTTGAAAATAAGACTGAAGCTCAAATTATGATTATGATGGAGTAATTTTTCACAAAATGGGTTTTTAATTTTTGTTCTTTTTTTATATTATTAACATTTTTAGCGAACTTCCTTATGACCAAAAATGCCATTTTACAACATTTCAAGCAAAACAATGTTAATGGGCCAAAGCCGAAATGTACACAAAGAGTCTGTCCTGCTCGTTCCTAATGTAAACATCCACTGACGTAGGCAGGACAGACTCTTTGTTTACACTTCGGCTTTGGCCCATTTACATTGTTTTGCTTGATTTGTTAGCAAGTCTTTGTTCAATTTTAGAAACTATCGTTAAGAATATGATATGTACCTAAATATTCGCTTATCTGTACCTTGGGAAGGAATTTTTCTGATCGATTTGGTGTCTTTGGCAAATTTTTTGGTATTGGTTGAAATTTCGTAAAAAGTGGTTTCATTTTACATTTTTTATGAACTTTCTATTGCGAAAAGCTAAATTTACGATATCTTTATTTAAAGGCATTCGATTCTGAAGGAATATTTATTAAAAACAATTCACGTAAACAATTAGTTGGCATATTTCTTGTTTATGTGAAATCGAATTTGTTTTCGAAGAAAACTTTTATTTTTTCATTGCTCATAATTTTAGTTCTAGCCGCTTTAACTTAAATTTTGAAAAAAAAATATCGTTTTAAAAACAGTGCCTCCATCTTTGACAAAAAATATAACAGACGGCTGAAGAAATTTCTTACAAAATCGGCTACACGTGGAAGATTGATATTTTAGTTTCTGAGGTACAGCCCCTCAAATATTAAGAAACAAAAATATTTGTTTTAAGTATCATAAAAACAGCACTTAATTTTCAAATGTCAAAATCTAAAAAAAATATGATTAATTTCAATTAAACTACTAGATTTTCAATGTCAAATATGAAAAAAAAAACTATGTCAAAAATAAATCTCTCGTAAAATCTTGTGATGTTTTAGAATATTTTTGTAATCAAGACTAACATTTCAAAACGAATTTTACATTTTTTTAGACGATTTTCAATTTCAATTCGGTTTTATTTGTGAATAATCAATTTACAATGAGTTCATTTAGGTACACAACAGAGTTTTGGTGTTCCTTTCAGCTGTGATTTACATCGTAATTCAATCGAAAAATTATTACTTATAACTATGGAACAGACAAGAGTAAGAAAAAGTTTTCAAAAAACTTACAGAAAGTGCAATTGGAAAAGGATAGATAGAGAGAAAGCTTAAAACTAGATCACAGACAAAAATAATATCAATTATAGATGTGCTTGATCATCAGCTCCCCGAGGGCCAGAAATTGCTCCGCCTTGTTACGGCAGCTCGAAACCGCGTCATCATCTCCCCGCGAGAGCAAAGAACTCCGGCAGGGTAAAGAGATCTTCCCCGGTGACTCCTTGCTGGGCCGCATCGCCGCTACCGGCAGCGACCACGCTGGCAAACGAACGCCCCCATCCAGGAGGGATCGCTGGGTTGTCCGCTGGAACCGTACGCTGCCCAACTGCAGGAACGGCTGCGCTCGTAATTCGCTGAGGAGAGTGGGCGCTGCTGCTTTCTTCTTCCTCTTTTCCTGCTCCTCGAGGTAAGCCTTGCGCGCGACGCATCCGCGGTAGTTACCGGTATGGTTGCCTTCACAATTCGCGCACTTTACGCGCGGCTTAGTTTGTTCTGCGTTTTCCCCCAAGTCCGCCTTTCGTGGCAGTGCGCACGCCTCCGAGAGGTGTGACTCACCGCACTTCACGCAGCGGGGCCGGAGGTTGCAATTCCGCGAGCCGTGGCCGAATTTCTGGCAACGGTGGCATTGCGCTACGTCTGTCGGGTTCTTGGTGTAAAACCGCCAGTTTACCCAAAAACCGTCCAGTGTCTTAGTCCGCCGCAGATCTTGGATCTTGACGGTGCCGCGGTCGAAGTACAACAGGTACAGGGTGTGTGTACCTGTGACTGTTGTCTTTCGCGAGAGCACTTTTATCTCCCGTGGCTTTATTCCGGCGTTCGAGAGGTGTCGCTTCAGGTCGGCGATCGGACGGTCTTGGTAACCCTGCAAGACGACCTTAACAGGGGCTTCTCTGGGTCGTATGTGTAGAAGTTGAAGTTGCTACGCTTCAGTTCTTCAAGCACCAGGTCGAAATCTTTTCTGTTCAGTGTGATCACTTGCACTGCCGACTTACCGATTTTCAGACAATATCCGAGGCCTTCCAGCAACTCGTCAACATCGTCCGCCAACGTGTCCAAAACAAAAATTGGAGGTGGTCTTCGTTCCGTTAGAGAATTGTTCTTTTTTGACGTCGGCACTTTTTTCCGTGCACGACCATCATCGTCGTCGTCGTCGTCGGTAGTGCTGCTACCGTCAGAGTTGTTGTTTTCTTCGTCGTCGCTCAGCATCTGGAACTCGTTCCTGATGGGGATGTTGGCGGATGTTGATGTGCCACTGGTCGTGGCACCGGAAGTACCGGAACGGGTTCGCACTGGTGATCTTGGGACATATCCGGGATGTAGTAACTTTTTATCGATGCCTTCAGCGCTGACGCTCCCCTGCGCGATGGCGGCCGACACGGCGTTGGTTTGTTTACCTTTTGCACACGGCCGGTAGACGAACTTCGCGGGTTTTTCGAGGCCGCACTCGAACTGCCACGGCCACGGCCGGCCTTTGGCATGCTGCAGGAGCAAACTCGCGGCTAATCACGGTAAACTACGGCGAAAAAAATCGAAAAAACGATGGAGCACTGAGCACTTGACTGCTGCTTGCTCTCGTGCGTACACGGAGGTTTGATTTTAGACGATTTTACAAAAAGTATTCTCAGCAAATACTTTCTCGATGCTTAAGGAGGTATTAGACTATGACAAACAAACACACAAACAAACTTCATCTTTATCCTGTTTGACAGTTTGCCAAACTCGCACTGTGGCTTTAGCTCCAAAATTGAGCACTTTTACAAAATATTAGGTGCTTAGAATAGCAAATTCTTGTTTACGTTATGGTTATTTTTTTTTTAAATCCATTTTTTTGAATAATATAAAAACAAACAAAACTAGTCGACATAATGCTCTGATGCTTTAAAATGCTATTCTTGTAAAAAAAAAATTGAAAATCTATATTGTAGGATTGTTTTTGATACCACTTTTAGAAGATTTATAAATAAATGGGGTTGTTTTTTTAATCAAAACTCCCAAACTTGATTAAAAGGGGGAGGGAGGGGGGGGGGGTGTTACGTAAATAATCCTTCATTTTTTTTTTGTATTTGGGTACTTATTTTTTGCCTTAGATTTTCTAGAAAAGGTTTAAGGGGGTTTAGGCAAAAACGTAATCAAACTTACATTAGTCGAAGAAGACAATGCATTAGCCTTTTATGTGCAAAAAAATGTATTCAAAAATGAACTGGTTGTTATTCAAATTTTCTGTTTTGTAACTGTTTTGTTTTCATATAAATTATATATTTTAGTTTTTTTTTTTGATATTAAATAAATGGTGATGCTAGTTAATTCGTTTTAAAAGGTTGAATGTTTTTCAATGAAAATTAGTTAAAAATGGAAAACAGATTGTTTTATCGATTTTTTCAGACAATTTGACACTAAGCTAAAATGAAATTCTCAGCTACAAGAAAAGAATTGAAAAGAACTAAAAAATATCTTCAGATTTAGAGGAGTTTTCAGTAGATCAAGTTTCTTACAAATTATCTGTTTCTATCATGCTACTAAATTGGTTTTGGTGCAAAAAAAGTTCAATATAATTTCCTTTTTTGTGTCATGAAGTAAATGAATTTTTTGCATAACTGATTCAATTATGAAAGTGTTAAAACTTTTAGGCTAATTTTTTTTCAAATTTCTTTATTTTTCCAGTGTTCAAGAGGACATTTTGAGCAACTGTTGTTCTACGAAAAACATTACTTCTTTTTATGATTTTCTTGCATAATATTTAGTTTTTTTTTTAATTTTAATTTATCATGTTTAGTTTATGTTTACATTTGATAGTATTTGGCTTATTTTATCACCTCCTTACCATTACCTTTTGCCTTTCTGTTTTTTCGTGTTATTACAGTCACCTTTTAAACTTTTTGCATTTTCTTCTATAGATTGATATCATTACTATTTAAATTGTAAAAAATGCATGGAAGCATAGTCTGGGACACTTAAAAAATACTGCATACTTATTTAATATAATATAGGAAATTTCAGTAGCCAAAGCGACCAATTGAAAAGAAGTGAAAGGAAGAACTCTTTTAGAAAATATTACGAGTGGAAGTTTGTCTTGTTCAATGTGATGTTGCCAATGTTTTTGTAAAAGTTATTTATTCAAAAGTAATTAAATCACTTTTTTCAAAAAACTTTGCCAAAATCACATCAAACAAGACAAACTTCCACCCGTAAAATTTTCCAAAATGTTAAGAGTTCTTCTTTCCAATGCATTTTAAAATTCTCAAATTGTCGTAAAAAAAGGATTATTGTCAAATTTACAGATCGACACCCATCTCAAAGCGAGTTTGTTTTGTAAAAGGTGAATTGTAATTTTTCCACTGGGTTATTTAAATTAATAAATCAAAATTGTGTAATTTTTCAAAACATTCCATATCGTAAACCAAGCCTCAATTCTAATCTCTGTTTATTTTCTCTCTTTTTACAGGTAACTATACTTTTATCTTAAACATAAATCTGGAGATGGAACCAACGTTAAAGCAACTGATTGTCATGCAAGGGTTTGTTTATATTGTATGGTTCATTGGCTAAATTAGAAATTTGAGTACATTTTCAGCAAGAAATTTGCACTGATTCAAATTCCGGAAGACAAAAAGTAATCTCAAAAATTACACAACTTGACAATTTCAAAATTGATGTCAGTAAACGCTTCAGTTTCGTCAAGGTATGGTAGATTTGGGCTCTCCAAATACGTTTTAATCGACAGAATTGAATTTTAGTGAATTACCTGGCAATAAATAAAATTGTTAATGTAAGATTTGGTTATACAGTCGACTCTCTGGTTGCCAATATCCAAGGGACCGTCGAGGAAGAGAATCATCAGTTTACAGAATGATGCAAAATGAAGACTCGATTGAAAATATGTTTTTCGTGGTACCCAGCTATGGGAGGGAATCATAGCAACGTCCAGCAAACAAAAACTAACTAATGTCAAACACCCTTCAAAGCTTTGTTTTGCAAAGAAAAATGTCTATGCAAGCCATGAGATAGTGACAATATTGACAACCGGAAGAGATTTTTAAAGCAAACAGAATCCAAGGGATCGTCGAGGAAGAGATCCTTCAAGCAAGAGAAAATATCGAGGAATAAAGCCAATAGAAGTATGCAGTTTGAAGGGACTGAAGCATTCATCGATAGATGGAGCAATATTTATATCGAGAAGATCGACAGCCAGAGAGTCGACTGTAAATCGTATGAAATCATCTTAAGGTGTAACGGGCCATCATCAAATATGGCGAAAAAAATATGGCGAAATCCTGTCCCGTTCCACGTTAATGATGATTGTTTCCCGATCCACCTTATTGTGTGAAAATTAGAAATTTTTCTGAAAATCGTTTATTCCTCGCACTTATGATTAGCTTAAAAATATAGAAAAATAATCACTGCGTACAAAACTACCACGGGAAAACGGCTAAACTTATGGTAGGCTCGAGAAAGCTTTTATTTTTGAAAATTTAGCCTATTTTTGCAAAGAAAATTTTCGCCATAGAAAAATACGCGCACTTTAAAACACTTCAAAACTACCATTTCAATCACCTCACCTTAATAAATCGATAATCACTGGACGTGCTGCACACAGGAGGACCAGCCAATTACGGCCAAACACTTCAAAACGCGATATTTTAGCGAAATTTAGAATCTAATTATGCGAATTGGAATTTTTCGCGAGTTTTTTTTCTGTATCAGACACACTTCAACACAACCATACGTCACACTGATGTTGGTTGTCATCAAGAATGTGGTTGCCAGATGTTTTAGTCAAACACTTAAAATCAAATTAAATAAATAAGGTATTCTTGTTCGATGCTTTGCATCGTTCTGATGTAAAATATTGAAACAATTGATTTATGAGTTGTTTTGGTTGATCAATTATATTTACAATTTATATATAAGCTTAAAAATCTTCATGAAAAATTTATATCAAAAAACATTTTATGAAACTCTGTCCTGAATGGCAACACTTTTCTCTGCCATTCGAGGTTGTGACAGTTATGTTTTCGTCTCAGCTGATCTGTCATTTACGGTCATTTCAAGAGAACGTGAAAGAAAAAATATCCGTGCCCACAGCAAGGTAAGTTTTGTTTTGTTTCACATCATATTGTGATCAAACATTTTTTTTCAATTTCGCTAGGTCGGGGTCGTCCTTTTCTGCCTCGCTGGCCGAGGATGGCTACTCCGGTGTGGAGGATCGCGTCACACCGACCGTTACCGAGATTATCATTATGGCCCCTGACCCAGAACGTGCCCGGCGAGAGTGACCACCACATCCGGGAGCTGAACGCCGTCGTGAAGAAGCGATTCATCGAGCTGAACGCCGAGTTGGTCGCTACGCGCAGTTTATGCGCCATCGCCCAGGCTGAGTCGCTGTGCTGTCGTGCTGCGCTTCATTATGGAGTCCTGCACTAAGGGTTACGAAGTGGTCGTGTCCGGAAAGCTGCGCGGTCAGCGTGCCAAGTCGATGAAGTTCGTCGACGGAATGATGATCCATTCCGACGATCTGTGCAAAGAGTACACCGCCACGGCCACGCCAGGGAAAGCTCGGAAGGGAGAGCTCGGAATCCAGGTCAAGATTATGTTGCCGGAGGACCTGAACGGCAACATCGGCCCCAAGGAGCCGTTGTCGGACAACGTGGAAATGGTGGAGCCCAAGAACGAGATCATGTACAACACGCCCCGCAGCGAACCCAAGAACAAGCCGTCGGCGCTGAAGTTGGGAGCCGGTCGAACCATCGAGGTAGTTGAACCCGTCATAAGTTGAAGCTGGGAAGGATTCTGGCCGTTCAATGTCCAAGATAATATTAGTGTGATAAGTTGATACGAGTCCAAGATCCACAATTTGTCCTTCTCAGCTAACGACTAGCTTGAGCCGGATGGTGGCCCGATCAGAAAAAAATTCAAATGTTTGTGTCATATAAATAAAATAAATGAAATTTTAATCAACCAAGCACATAATATTGTCCAGATCGCAAAATTAAGTAGAATGGATTTTCCGAAAAATTGTGCCGTTCTGGAGCTTTGGAAGATTTGTTGGAAATGGGAAGGAGCAACTTTTAGCTTGGTTGAAAATGAGGGTGGTTCCCGATAAGGGTGTTTTTGAAAATGTATTTTTTCAAGAATATTTTAGGGGGTTTTTTTTTGTCTACTAGAGAGTTGTTGGGCTTGCCAATCCAAGAAACTTTGTCGAAAACTCCAAAATTTTATCTAGCAATTTACGCTTACTACGACTAAATTTATAGAAAGGATCTGAGAAAACCTTAAAATTCTGTTTTTAGCGTAGTATTTCAGAGTTAAGTTTTAGAGAAAAGTGATGTTCAGGGCACTTTTAGAGCTCTCAAAAACAAACATTTGTGTAAGTCAATTTGGACTTAAAGGTAAAAAGTTACAACCATTTTGAGATAAATAAAAATAATCAAATTTAAACTAATTGTTCGTTCAACAGCTTTGCCCTGGCGTTCTCTATTGCAAGATTCCTACTCGAAACAAGTTGTGCGAAGGTTTGAAACAGTGAGACAATTCAAACATTTTTTTTACACCTAAGCTCCCATACACCCCGGGATTCGAACTGACGACCTTTGGATTTTGAGTCCAATTGACGATCAGCAACTCTACCGAGGCAGGATTTTCCCAGGAAGACGATTCCTACACCAGGACTGAGCTAAGGGCCTAACGTCCTGACCTCTAGGTTAGACCGGTGCCAACATTGACTTTCCCCTCTGACAAAAGGCGTGATCAGACAAATCTCGTCTCAAAAAATGCCACCGGGCCAATTGGGGTGTGAGGAAACCACTCTTACCACCGATCCCGGCCATTTTAAAAATTAACCTTCATTTTCAACCAAGCCAAAAGTTGCCTTGTTCTTCTCAAGACACAAAATTGTACCATTCTTCGTAAAATCAAATTTCCACTTAATTTTGCGATCAGAACGGAACATTCCTAATCGATGCGACATGAATGCCGAATTTTACAATTATATTTATTAATTTTGATATTTTTAAACATTGTGTTTGTTTACATCGCTAATGTAAACAGAACATAACGTCACTACTACATGTATGCACTATTGACGTCATGACTAATACATGAAAATTTCAATGATCATCATCGTTCCACTACACTCACATCGCACTAACACATCGACATTGGTGATGATGAGGCGTTTCACCTTAAGCAACCATGCGTAACGGTTGTTCAACATGGTTCCATAGCATTTATATACAATTTGTGTTCATTTGTGTTACTATCCACAAATATCATGTCATAGTTAGGCCGTTGCAAATATTTTTAAAAGTTTATGTCGCCCCCTCTCCCCTCCCCCCGTTCAAAATTTGCCCGAAAAATCAGGGGGCAAGAAAAATATTTTTACAAAAAACTTCAAAATTTTAATGAAAATAGAAGTTTAATCAACTGAAAACAATCTAAAATGCATTTTTCTGCATTAATGATCATATTTAGCATGTTTGGGCTGAATTTAAAATATTTTAAATTTTTATAAAATTCCAATGCACAGAACCGCGAAAACTTTTTTTTTCGCAAAAAATAAAATTTTCGTCGGTACTTAGATATTTCTAAAACTAATGATTGCAAAACAATTGGACAGGTGTCACGGCGTGATTTCTGGGCAACCTTAAGGAGAAAAATAGTCATCGCTACTGTCAAATGTGTCTTATAGGAAATTTTTTCAGCTTTCCAATGCTTCTAAGAGCGAAATGTTTTATCGGGAAATTTCTGAGATATCTATTTTTTAAGTTTTTTGTTCTAAATTCCTTTATTATTTATTGTAAACTTTATAACAACTATTCTGGAAACTTGTCAAATGATGTTTTTCATGTGTCATTTCCTCATCAAAATGTGCAAAACAAGGCAAGAAACAACTTTAGAAAGGTTGCAAATCGCGAAACATTCTTAAAATTTAGTTTAACCGAGTTTTTGAATACATGGGATTTATTCAAAAATGAAAATCAAAAAATCTTCTTAAAAATATTATTTACAAGAATTAAAAGATAATTACACAATTTTTGTGTACAAATATCACATGTCTGCTCTTATTGAGCTGATACAATCGATTTTTGCCAGGTTTGAGATTGTTAATTTTATTAATGGTTTTTTTGAATAAATACTAAATACTGAATAAATACTTCTTAAGAGCGAGTCCACGAGCAAAGCATACCCATCTCGCATCGACCTCACCAATCTGCCTGAAATTTTCAGGGGTTGTTTGTACATATAAAACTAGCATCTGGCCAAAATATGAGCACTCTAGGTCAACGGGAAGTGGGGCAAATCGGGACACAAAGTTTTAAGGTTCAGAAACGTAAAAAATCTTAAAATTGCTATAACTTAGGCAAAATTCAATTTATTTTCAAAGTTCAAAATGCATCTGAAAGGGCTTGAAAAATGCAACAAAATGCAGGGTAGAGCATCCTTATTGGTTAAATTTAAAGGGAGTTATTGGCATTTTAGTGAAAAAATAGCATAATTTTCATACTCAAATAAAAAAGTGTTCCATCCAGATATCAACTCGGTTCGACCTGCAGCTTGTAGGGGACATCTGGGACTACAATTCGAGACTGAGAACACTGTGGGTAAGGCAGTTTAACATATTAAATAAACACTTTTACTTTTAGTTATTTTTTTGGTTGTAAATTTTTGCTCGGGGGACCCCTTAGATCCCATTTTCTGGTGATAATTTTATCATATTCGTGTTCCTGAGACAATTTCACAATAGAAACATGCATAAAAATGTTTATTTTGATCCATTTTAACCCTTTAAAAAATAAAAGTTAAAAAAAAAATATTAAGCTGCTTTTTTTCTGGTGTCATCTAGTATCCTTGGAAACGAGCTTAATTTTCAATAAATTTGAATCGATTTTTTTTTTCACTTTTATATTTAAAGGGTTTAAATGGATCAAAATAAACATTTTTATAAATGTCTCAGGAACACGAATATGATAAAATTATCACCAGAAAATGGGATCTAAGTCCCCGAGCAAAAATTTACAACCAAAAAATAACTAAAAGTAAAGTGTTTATTTAATATGTTAAACTGCCTTACCCAAAGTGTTCTCAGTCTCGGATGGTAGTCCCAGATGTCCCCTACAAGCTGCAGGTCGAGAGTTGATATCTGGATGGAACACTTTTATTTGAGTTTGAAAATTATGCTATTTTTCACTAAAATGCCAATAACTCCTTTAGATTCAACCAATTGGGATGCTCTACCTGCATTTTTGCATTTTTCAAGCCCATTCAGATGCATTTTGAATTTTGAAAATAAATTGAATTTTGCCTAAGTTATAGCAATTTTAGATTTTTACGTTTCTGAACCTTAAAACTTTGTGTCCTACTTCCCGTTGACCAGATGCTATATTTGGCCAGATGCTAGTTTTATATGTACAAACAACCCCTGAAAATTTCAGGCCGATTGGTGAGGTCCAAACGACGTCCCATACAAAGGGGTATGCCCTAGTCGTGGACTCGCTCTTAAAGCATACATGAACCGGGAACATGGATCCAAAAGATAATTTAAAATCGAAAATGAACTACCAATTACCGTTGCAAGGTTCAAAAGTCATATTCTCATGTGTATGAAATAACGAAAAAAAGTTTTACTGTTGAAAATGCATTTAAATGTAGGAATAAAAATTGTGTGTTTTAACTCTGAATGTTGAAAACACTGCCACATACATTTTTGGGATTAAACAAAAATAAAATATTATTAAACAAAAAAAAATCAAACAGAGTCTTCCATTCAAACTGTTTAAACAAAAATCAAAGCATTTTTGAAACGTTTTGATAACCTGACAAATCTCAAACTTGCATCAAAAAATCGGTTTTATCAGCATAACTCAAGCTAAATCCGAGCAGAAACGTGATATTCGTACACAAAAATTATGTTATTATCTTTTGAATATTGTAAAACATATTTTTTAATACGATTTTTTGATTTTCATTTCTGAATAAATCTCATATATTAAAAAAACTCGGTTAAACTTAATTTTGAAAATATTAAGCGATTTGCAACCTTCTCCAAAGTTGTTTCTTGCCTTATTTTGCATATTTTGATGAGTAAATGACACATGAAAAACATCATTTGACAAGTTTCCAGAATAGTTATTACAAAGTTTACAATAAAGTGGGTCTCGTGGCGCAGGGGTAGCGGCTTCGGCTGCCGATCCCGATGATGCTATGAGACGCGGGTTCGATTCCCGCCTTATCCACTGAGCTTCTATCGGATGGTGAAGTAAAACGTCGGTCCCGGTTTCTCCTGTCTCGTCAGAGGCGCTGGAGCAGAAATCCCACGTTAGAGGAAGGCCATGCCCCGGGGGGCGTAGTGCCAATAGTTTCTTTTTCTTACAATAAATAATTTTAGAACAAATAACTCAAAAAATAGATGTCTCTCTTAGAAGCATAGATTTCGCTCTTAGAAGCATTGGAAAGCTGAGAAAATTTCCTATAAGACACATTTGACAGTAGCGATGACTATTTTTTCTTGAAATGTTTGTTCTAGAAAACACGCCGTGGGTGTATGTATAATGCATTTTAAAACACTTTTTTCATTCAAATGTTTTAAACATGGTTCGGAAATTGAACTTTTTTATTTTTTTGCCCCCCCCCCCTTGATTTTGGTCATAGGCGAGGGACATAAACTTCAAAAAATATTTGCAACGGCCTTATGTGGATGAAGACAATTAAATCATGGGTTGTAAATGCTACAATTAGTGTTTTTATTTCATATTTACTCTGTCGTAATTCAAACATTTGCTGACTTTATATCTAAAACCAACATTTACGATTCATCATAATCACAATCGTTCTCCCCCCGTGTTCGACAACAACCTGCATTGCGTGCCTCTGCTGGTACACCAATTTTAAAACCGCAGCGATTAGATAAGATTAGATATTTCCTCCGAGGAGTGCCTTCCATTTCTGGTCTACGACGATTTAGTCACAGCTACTAGAGAGGGGGTGTGTGACGAAAGCCACTTGGGCATTTGGACTCTCTGCTCTCGTCTGATCATGTGACATTTTTCCTGTGATTTCAGCGCGAGTAAATATTTAATCTCGTGACTGGGAGGGAAAATCGTCCAAACCGCGTCGAGACGTCTTCAAAAAAGGGTGGTGGAAAGGGGAAACGATTCAATTTATATTACATTTAGTTTTTCGTGGAAAAAGGGCAAGGCAACGGGGGGAAATGCCACGTTGAAGTCGAGCCAAAACTAAAATGTGAGAGGCGGCTCGAGAGTCTGGCCCCGGCAGGAAGTCTTTTTCGGGGAGGGCATTTTTCTCCATTCATTTTTTTTTTGCTCCACAAGTTGCAACCTGTTTCTGGCGGTACAAGTGGGTGTACATAAGTTGGCGAGATGGGATGAATGCTGCTTGTTTTCCTTCTTCAATTTTGTTGATTAATCATAATATTTACGTTCAAGTTGTCTGGCCTGGGTCATGTGAGTGAGTGAGTTGGTATGTTCCGTTCATGTATATTGGAAATAAACATGTGCCAGCTGGAGAGCTGAGAGTTAAGTATGGAAATAGAACGTAAAGATTCCACGCAGTGAAGTTCGGATCGTAACATCAAGGTGAACTTCCACAGTAGATGTGTAGTGTGTACCCTTTAATGATCTTTTACAGAAATTTGCAATTTGTTCTTTATTACTGTTTTTATTGAAAAAATAAACACAAAAGACTCACAGAAAAAAAATCCATCTGCTTCTTTCCTACTCTTCCAACTATCCAAAATTCCTAGAGGGAAATAATTTCCGTAATTGGCATTGCAGAACACATGGTACCCGAGCCCAGACAATCCTTGCCATCCTGAACCAGCAACGAAAACCAACAGCACCAGCAGGTTCCTTTTTCGTTCTGACAAACACAGTTCCCTGTACAATGTTAGTGTGCACAACATTCCACCCCCCACCCCCAACTTTCCGGCTGCCATTCAGCCCACCATCAATCTCACTCGCCCACCACCATCATGACAGGCAGGTTCGATATGACGTCAGCGTATTTGGCGGCCTTCCGTGTTCCAAACAACTGCCCCCCTCCCCCAAACCGAAAAAGATTCTAGTGTTATTGTTGTGGCCCCACCAATATAATTCTTGCCACCCACCGCCCCCCACACCAATCATACCGATGTAGAACATACACAATTCATTGCACCAATACACAAGCGAATCGATTAGTAACAGCTTTTCAAAATGAGAGAGAAAAGCTTTTTTGAGAGAGAGAAAGCTCGCGAATTAAGCTTGTGTTGGTGAGGTTGTCTCCCCCACTCATTTTCTGAGAGAAAGCTCTCGATTTTCCTCCATTGCACGCAAACCAATGTCCAGCCAAAGTAAAAACAATGGGTTCCTGCTGAATGGGGTTGCGCTGGTGAGTGGTCTCTGTGACATTTGGCGGGCTTGCGCAGCTGAACTACCGGAGTGAGTGTGCTCCTTCAATGATGGAACTCAGCTGATTAGGGCTTTATTATGGTTTGTTTTGGTTTGTGTTGATGAGTTCTTTTTGGGGATGAGGGGGTAGGATGCAATACATTTATTTTTATCATCGCAGGAAATCATTACACTCATTAAATGATCATTCTGAATGAAATATTAATGGAAATGCATTTGAATGGAGTGTTACTTTCATTTAAGATTTCTTAATTAAAAAAATCAGCTATCGGAAGAGAGAACAAATGCTTACACTTAGAAATTATGTCCAATGAATTTAAATCCAAATTGGGAAATTGATTGAAACAATTTTGTAACCAAAAATCAGTCAATTCAATTCAAATAGTTTATTTTCCACGATTTTTAAAATTTATTTTTATTGTTATTGCTGTTATTGCACTAAAATGTAAAATTCCATTGTCTTATAATTTTATTTTTTATCTTAGTCTCAAAAACTCTAATCTTGTAATGCTATTAAATGTACTTTTAAACCTTTTTTTATGAAATCAAATCATTTGTCATTTATCATTCATATTATGCAATTAATTGGTTATGCCGCTGCAAATATTTTCATTTCAAAACTTAGCTATTTTGCGATTCCACGTCAAGCAGGAAGGGTCCAAATCAAAAGTGCTGCGATTTGGCTCAAATTTGGCTTGGGAGTACCTTGTCCAAGAAAAAAGACCCGTATTTTTTGCATGGCGATTAAGGTCCTCCTATCCCAAATAAGGGGTCCAAACAATTGAAAAAAAAAACACATTTTTTAAGGAAAAATATATATATTGTGATTAAAAAAACAAGTGGAATATTCGAAAAGGTCCTATGGAAATTTAATTTGCTGAAACAATCTGATGATATTTTTTTCTGATTCTTTGAAATATTTTACATACACAGAAAAAAATATGTGAATTTACTCGACTCGGAAAAAACGAATCACATGTAAACTCAGTTGATGTAAACTTGAGATTCGACGTAAACGGTTGTATCACACGTAAAATCATGTTTTTACGTATAATTTGTTGCAAATTTACATCAAATTGCATGTAAATTTAAATGTTTAATGACGTGCAAAAGTGTTACATGATAAATGATGTAACATTCCGAAATATTTTTGTGTGTGTAACATATGAGCAATTCTCTACCAAAACTGGAAATGGATTTTATTTGTATTTTTTTATTTGGCTCAAACTTTGTGGGGGCCTTCCCTATGACCAAATAAGCTATTTTGTGTCATTGGTTCACCCATACAAGTCTCCATACAATTTTGGCTGCTGTCCACACAAAAATGGTATGTAAATATTCAAACAGCTGTAACTTTTGAGTGAATTTTCTGATCAATTTGGTGTCTTCGGCAAAGTTGTAGGTATTGTTGAGGACTTTTGAGAAAAAAATAGGTACACGGAAAAAAATTGCAGATTTTTTAAACAACTTTTTTTTTACTGAAACTCAATTTCCCAAAATACGTATTTTTTGATTTTCGAAATTTTTTGATATGTTTTAGGGGGCAAAAATCCGCAACTTTTGAGCTATAGAGAAACATGGTCAAAAAATCTGCCGCCGAGTTATGAATTTTTGAAAAAATAGTGATTTTTGGAAAAAATCGAAGTTTCATGCAAAAACAAGTTTGACATTATTTTTTAATGCAAAATTGAATTTGCAATCTTAAACTACTTTACAGATTTTTTGATAAAGGGCTCCGTTTTCATGATATAGCCACCGAAAGTTTGATTTTAGCGAAATATTTGCAGTTTTTCAATTTTTAAAAATAGTGACCGTGAGTGACCATTTCTAAAAATATTTTTTTGAAAAGTTCAGAAAATTCGCTATAAAATTGTCTAAAAGACATTGAAGATTGGACCTCGGGTTGCTGAGATAGAGCCGCTTTAAGAAAAAGAAACACGAAAATTGAAGTTTTCTAAGTCTCATCAAAACAACCCACCATTTTCTAGTGACCATATCTCAGCAACTAATGGTCCGATTTTCAAAGTTAATACATGAAATATTCGTGAATTTTTCCGATCTTTTTGATAAAATTTTTGAAGATTTTTTAAATCAAGACTAGCATTTTAAATGGGCGTAATTTTAAATGTTTTGCCCTACCGTGTTTTGGAAACTAATGATTGCAATACAACTGGGCAGGTGGAAAATGAATTTTAAAACACTTTGTTTTCCATAAAAATGTTGAAACCAGGCCTCGTCATTTCAATGTTCATATTATTTTTTGTTCCCACCTCGACTTTGGTCAGAGTCGAGTGACATAAACTAGAAAAATTATTTGCAACGGCCTTATTAAAACAAAAAAAAAAATGAGAAGGTACTTTTAAATTGCAAATTAAACAAAAATATTAGATGTGATATTTGAATTTTTGTATTTTTTTTTATTATTTTATAAAATACAGAAATTTTTCAAAAAATCAAATCCGCTTTTAATTTAATTTTTAATAAATCCTTATCATTGGCTCAAAAGTAACTTTATAAAATTGCTTACACAGTAAAAAAAAATATAGTTATACTAAATCTGGTTGCGGGTACAACTTTTATGTAAAAAAATATAATTTTACTGCTAAAAATGTGTAATTTTACAACTTTTCAGATGTAATTTCACTTTTTCAGTCTAAATGTAGGTAAAATTACATTTCAAATGAGGTAATATTCAACATTCCAAATTTACACTATTTTTACTTTGTAAACTTATAAAAAATACAAAAAAACGTTACTTAATCCACCTCTAGGTGGATGGTGCCTTCCTCACATTCATAATGTCAATACATTCAGTAAAAATAGCAACATTCCCCTTTAACATGTTTAACAAATCAACTTTATCACTCATTTCTTTTGATAGGGTTCGCAGACCTTCAATATTTCTGACTCATCGCAAGGTTTGATAACAAACCTATTCAACGATAGTTCGCATGGAAGATTCAGACAATATTTCTATCACAATATCTGAAATCCGGCCTCCAAAAAGTGTATAAATAACACTTAAAAGTTTATAACTTTAGATAGGGTTGTCAGATCCTCGATGTTTTAGGCTCATTTGAAAGGTCTTTCAATTATCTAACTAACGACAGGTTGCATAATGAATCCGGACATCATTTTCTTTGAAATATCTGAGATCCGGCCTCTAAAAAGTGTATAAATAACATTTAAGTGCTAATAACTTTTGATAGGGTTGTCAGATCTTCAATGTTTTGGGCTCATTGGAAAGATCTTTTTAATACCTTTCTGAAAATGTATAACATGATAGGGTTTCTTGCAAAAAACACCCTTTTTACAATCTTCCGGACATACGCCAAAATCGTTTTTTTAGCATAACTTTTGAAGTACTTAACTAAACTTGCTGATTTTAAATAGAGACCTATGGGACCCCAAGACGGATCGAATGATCGAATAATATGGTCAAAATCCGTTCATCCAGTCCGGAGATAATCGAGTGACAATTTTTTTGTCCACCCACCTACACACATCCACACAGACATTTGCTCAGAACATGATTCTGAGTCGATATGTATACGTGAAGGTGGGTCTCCGAGGTCAAATTAATAAGTTCATTTTTCGAGTTATTTTATAGCCTTTCCTCAGTAAGGTGAGGAAGGCAAAAAACATAAAAAAGAAAGGTATTACATTGAGATTTGTTACATGGTGACTAAGGGTGACAAGAAAAATTGAAATTTTGGAAAATCTGAAGAGATACCACCTGGCTCGATTCTTTAGGCAATAATAAGTAATTGTGCCAATGTTGAGTCATATCGGTTAAGGTTATGGAATCGCTTTTTATCGTTGAAGTTTATTTGGGGAAATTTGCAAAAATGTATAGGGAAAAACATTGCGTCGGGATTTTGGCAGCTGGTATACTCAACTTTGTCGAAGGGTGTAATCCGAGCTGATCCTGATGTGTTATTAGCAATGCGTTGAAATGAAATCGGCTTATATACTTGAAAGTATATGGGTAATTCTCTACCAACTCACACGATTTGATCAAATCGGGCGTCTAATTTTACATAAAAGTCCCTTTGACACCAAATTTCTATCTCATCACCGTTTTAGGCTGCAAATTATTGAAAAACACCTCGAGATATCAAAAAACGAACCTCGGATTCGTGATCAGGGACAAAAGTTACCCCTTAGGACAAAGTTTCACGCAAATCGAAGATGGCTGTGTGAGTTGGCGGAGAATTACCCATATAAGGGTTACATAGGAAGTATATAAGAAAACTTTTTACTAAAAAATCACCAACAATCAGGATCAATTCGAATCAAGTGAGAGGGTATCCCTAACGTCTATTTTTGTATTGTCATCCTAGTGGTGACGCTTTAAAAAAAATATTTTAATGTTTTAAGATTGAACAATTATAAAAAGATCCTGCTATCTTGAGGCACGTCATACAAATTGTTGGAAAATAAGGTTTTTTTTCGGAAAATTTATGTTGATATACATTTTTTTAAATAGTGCAATCTGTTGTTATGAAAATATACTAATTAAGTCGGTTTAAATATTGCTTTTGTTTGCATTGGAATTTTGTGCACATTTGTGTCATTTTTCACTTTCAAAACAGCTGAAACGTGAATTTCAGATTTTTGTTTTCATTATTTACTGTTACTCTTAACTGCTGTAACCATATTAGTTGAAATATTAGAGCGTTTTTTAAGCGATAGTATACGAATTGATTGCTCAAAAAGTTTGACTCCATCAATCATAGTTTTGAAAACATTTGTCATCAAACTTTGAAAATCGATTTTCTCGAAAAGTACTGAATGGTCGTTGATACAAGATAGAACTTAACAGACGATATGTTATACTTTTAATCTAAAATCTTGTAAACATATCAAATTTTTAATAAAAGATTATGTTCTGAGTTTAAAGTTTGACAATAAATTTAAATAGTTGGGATTTTTCTTACAATTCCAGCGTTTCAAATGAGCTGTTTGAAACCTCACAAACATCAATTTCTGTTGCCAATCCAGCTTTATTTAGGACGTCACTCTAATCTCCACGCAGCAGTGACTCGACAAAATTTTGGCTGTCATAGCTCGTGAAGATGATGAAAGCATGGCGTCAAATTACGCCGTTTCCATTCACCAGAGAGCGCTGCATTATCACCCAATACCACACCCTTGCACACTTTTTCGTTATTTTCTGTTATTTTTGTCTTTAAACGATTAAGCTACTGCAGCTGATAAGGGAGCCAAAAACAAATCGACATGTTTTTATTGAATTTTTCCACTCCTCGAACATCGTTACACATGTTTTCTGATTGTGATTTTTGCGTGTGCGTTTTGTTTTTGTTTTTTTGATAAGGTTCACGATTTAGAGGCCAGTTAGTCAAGGTGCTCCAAATTGTTGAATCACGTGAGATTTCCATGCCATCTGGTGGACCAGTGCATGATTTTTAGTGAAAATTTATTTGATTTGATTCTGAATACAAAGGTAAACACAATTCGGTAGCCATCAAGTGACGTCTATCAACAAAAATGAAACTGCCATAATGAGTCGTGATTAGTCCAACCAAGGTCAGTCTCGCATGATTACACGTTCGTTGAAATCCACCCAGCTGTGGGCAGCCATGACAATGATTTATTCATGAAAAGGGCAACCATCATCAGTGTGCTGTGTAGCAGTCGCTCAACACAACATGACATTTACCCTTTTTGCGCGGTTTTTTTCCGCTCTCAGATATGCTTTCTTCTTCTTTTCTAGTCGTCAAGTGAGTTTGAATACACTGTTAAAGATAGATAGTTTTTTTTTTGTTAAATTCTATATTTTTTAATACCAATATTTACGCTCAAAATCTGACAATTAATCTGAAACGAGTTTTTTTTCACAAATTTGACCAAACTCAAATAACAGTGTACTTTTTTTACAAAGCTTAGAAGTGGCGTCGTTGGACGGCCCCAACCTCGCGCTTGTAAACAAGTGATAATAATTGACCCGCCGTCGACGTTACTAAGCTTCTACCAACTTCTAAACACACTCAGTCTAGTCGTTAAGGTATAGCATATGTGCTCCTATTTCATGCGCACAGGGGGAAGTATCTAGTCTAGTCGGTTTGACTGTTTACATTTAAGAGGGAGGAGGCTCGTCTATGATACGGCGATGATTGCCTGTAATCGCCCGGTTGCCTCAAATTGGATGATTTACGATGAAGGGGAAGTTAAGTCCACTCAGATGGATTATGAGTGGAAGTTCTTGGTTTAAGGGCAAGATGGTTTCTTTTTGTCGTGCTTTGAATGGATTTGGGTTTGAGAATGTTATAAAATTATTGTAAATAAAAATGAACTAAAAATTGATATTTTTTAAAGCAAGTAAAAAAGTATTACTCTTTTTTTGTAAACGCAATCAGTTTTATTTGATTCGCATTAAAATGTATAAGTTTTCTGAAAACATTTTTTTAATCTGATTTTTCGAACAGTTTTGAAATGATGAAATGGATGCACCAAACTGATAACCTGGCTTGTAATTTAAATTGCACCCTCTCTCTCTCTCAAACTTTAGTTAAAGAAGTGTGAATTTCTTCTACAAAAAAGGAATGGGCTCTAAGCTTTCAAATATTTTTTTTTAAATTTAATATATGGACTGATTTATGAAATTAACCAGTGCATATATTTTTTCCTTCAGGAAAATTATCTATTTGAAACCATTTCATAGCCTGTAAATTAAAGCTTGATTTAAAAAACCTGAAACTACACAGAAAAAAATTATGTAAATTTGGAAGCTGTAATTTTGGAAGGTCAAATATTACCTCTTTTATGATGTAATTTTACATCAATTTAGACTTAAAAAGCAACATTACACCAGAAAAGTGGTAAAATTACACATTTCCAGAGGTAAAATTACACCTTTTTTCTGACATAAAAGATGTACTGCTTCCCAGATATAATATTACCATGATTTTTTTTTCTGTGTATAGTAATTGAAAAGATCAGAAAATTAAGGTAAAATAGGGTAGAGGACCCAGAAATCGCCCACTTTATAGTGGCAATCTAGGAAATTTGATGAGAATTTAATGACATTTTATGGTTTTTGGTTCTATTTGTTGTAGAACGTTGATAAACTATTTGATTTTAAGTTTCCACAAGGTTTTTATCATTTACATGTTCATTTTTGATAAAATTTTGTGTTTTAATAAAGTGCTCTGAAGAGCCTATTTTCGCCCCCCTAAATCCAATTTTCGCCCACCCTTGGACCCAGTTTTCGCCCACGACAAAAATCAAGAAATTAAATGAAATTATGACACAAAGCTAAGCAAATATGGTCTCCTATTGATACACAATATGTTCTCGAAGCTCAAATTTATTGATGTGCACATATTATGTCATAAAATTAATTGATGTTCAAAAAACTCTAGGAGTTTTCTTAACAGATATCCTACTAATTTTGAGGTTGTATATTCTAACTTAAACCAAAACATGTTCTCACTCTCACTAAAACAATATGATTAAATCAAAATTTGTGATAGAACTCACGTGTCCCTATTCACCCAAGATAAGGACACACAGTTACAATTAGCTCCATGTTGTTGTTGATTTTGTTTGGGGAGCTTTAACCCTATGGGTCATTCGCTCCCGAATTGACTCAATATAAAACTTCAAGTACCTCTTAGTAAAAATATTAAAGCACACGTGTAACTACTTTTCCATCCTCTGTGTTCTCCTCTGTACCAGTAAACTTTCACTGCATTTGAACTAGGTGTCCCATATCTTAGCTTAATTTAATTTTTGAATTGATGTTTATAACAAAACCCCCTAATGAATGAAAGTAATCAAAATGATCATTTATCCTTTCAAAATAATCTAGAATGCTCCAAATAGCACATTTCGCTGCGATTAGATAAGTTTTTATGGTAAACGAAAACTGGTTCTAGATAAAATCTGAAACACACTACTAGATTTCGCCCTGGACGAAAATTGGATCGCATGTTTCTTCATGACCCCAGAAATCGCCCACTTTATTTTATTGAAATAACCTTTAGTAAAGGTTCAAAACAGGTAAATCACTAGATTTTCATGAAATTCAGGCATACAGTGAACTAATGAATTATTCATTTACATTATTTTCGGACAAAATGAGTTGTTTTCCCTCATTAACATTATTACCCGCTGTAGTCTAAATTGACAAAAATATGGCGGCTGCAGTAAGGTTTTTTTTTTAAAAGCTTATAAAAACTTTATAAACAATAGAAATTCATTAGGAAAGTTTCAATTAGTACTAGAAATGAATGAATATGTAAACCTGCATAATAAATTCAATCAAAAATTGTATAAGTTTGCTAAATACAGATTAAATCCAGTAGGTGGGCGAAAACTGGAGCAGGGCGAAAACTGGGTCCTCTACCCTATCATGTTTAAACATTGAAAATCGTACCAATAGTTTCCAAGATATTGTCAATTGAAAATTACAGGCTAATTCGGTGACACCTATTCGAGTTCTTTGTCAGACTATATCTCAGAAACTAAGGCCGATGCAAATATTTTTTAAAGTTTTTGTCCCTCGGCTCTAACCGGAGTCGAGGGGGGGGGGGGCAAAAAAAAAATAAAAAAAATATAAATATTGAAATAAAATGCCACAGTTTCAACATTTGTATGGAAAAAGTGTTTTAAAATGTATTTTACATTAGTTCAGTTGTTTTGCAATAAAAGTTTTCAAAAAATGTAAAATTTGACGAAAACAAAAAAATTAGCGAAAAAAAAACTTTAGCGACAGTAGACATCGAAAATTTTCAAAAATTCAAAAGAATTTTAAATCAACCCAAACATGCTTAAAAATGATTCTAAACGCAGGGGAGTTCATTTTAAATTGATTTTAACTAATTGCACTTAAATTTTCATAAACATATTGAAGTTTTTTGAAAAAATATTTGTTTGCCCCCTGATTTTTCGGGTCAACTTTAAATGGGGGGGGGGGGGGGGCACAAAAACTTTAAATAAAATTTGTACCAGCCTTATTGCCCGATATATAAAGTTCCAAAGAGAAAATTAATGATTTTTTTCTCAAATTTTCTAAATTGTATTATTTGGGGGTGCTTTTCTTCTAAGAAATATTCTTAAAATGCAAAAAAAAGAAAAAGAAATCGAAATTTTTAACCTAAAAGCTCAAATTGCAAACGATACATTTTATCGAAAATATGTTAATTATTTTTTATTGCATAATGATTTAAATTTTTTTCTTATGTTTTCAATAGTATTCAAAAAATGATTTTTTCAAAAATTCACATCGCTTTCACAAGATTTGCACCATGGCTCAGTTCCGTATCCACTCAGCATCCAAAAATTTCGAAATTTAGAAAATACGTATTTAGGACCATCCATAAACCACGTGAAAACTTGTGGGGGGAGGGGGGGAGTGAGCAATTGTCCACGCTCCGTACAAAAAATATTTATTTTTTATGGATAATTGTCCACGTGGATTGTGGGAATCTATGACATTTCCCCGAAACCCATATTACCGAAGGGACATTTCCCCGAATGCCACTTCCCCGAAAAGACACTTCCCCTAATAGTCATTTCCCCGAATTCCATTTACCCGAATTTCCCATTTCCCCTAATCGTCCACATCCCCGAATGCCATTTTCCCGAATGGGCCACAATCCCGAATGCCACTTACCCGATTAGACATATCCCTGAATAGTCATTTCCCTGAATGCCATTTCCCTGAATGCCATTTCCCCGAACGCGGTCAAGCGGAAATGCCCGGTGCCCCGGAGCGCGCGCAAATTTCTCAAAAACAACATCTAATTATGCGGTTGAATACAAATGTTAATTGAACAAAAAAAAAACTAGTACAGTCCAGACTTGATTATCCGAAGGCTTCGGAAAAATTTCACTTCGGATAATCGAAACTTCGGATAATCGAATCACGAAAAAAAAAATTGTTATGCCTATTTTTTATTCTCGAGCGTATGTCCCCTAAACTACGTAAAAGTGATTTAGAACTTTTAAATCCAAGGCCAATATGGCGGTGTTGAAATATTGAAAAAAAAAGCATTTTATTATTTAATAGGCAATCAACTATTCAAATTTGACTAAAATGGGGTTGCAGAACTCAAATTTGATGTTTAAAACAAGAAAAAGAAGAAGAAAAAAACGAAAACAAAATTTTGTTTTTGATTCGATTATCCGAAGTCCCATACAAACCTTCGGATAATCGAACTTCGGATAATCGAAACATCGGATAATCGAGTCTGGACTGTAATTGGGTCCTAAAATTAAGCTTAAATTTGTTGTGGTTTGGTTGAGCGTTTTAGCAGAATGCATTACTATGAATACGAAGAGACGAGTTGTTCCTTTTAATTCCGCTATAATATGTGATATTATTGTTCACAACGATAAGGCTTATATTTCTAAGTACAACAACCCTATGAACGACCGCAAAGGATTTAAAATGGATTTTTATTTCAATTTTTAAAAAATCACTTCACGGCCCTTCTTGGCATAAAAGCTTCTACTTGACAGCTCCTTCCAAGGGGACCATAGTTGTCTTGTCAATAACTTTTTATTTGCATAAAAATGAAAAAAAAGTTATCAGAAATGGTTTTTAATTTTGTTTTTTTACCGTTGTTCATAAAAATTGACAAAGAGCTTTACTACCCAATTTACAACATATAATCAACAGCATACCCAAAAAGCTGTTTGTTCGGTAAAATTTAGAAAGAAAATAACTGTTAGTCATGGAAAAGGCTTTAGCGAAAATGATGATTAGGGGATATGAAAATTTAAATTTAAATAAAAGGTAATTGGCGTAAGTGTCACTTCGGGGAAATGGCATTCGGGAAAATGGCCGATTAGGGGAAATGATATTCGGGGAAATGGCATTCGGGGATGTAGCTAATTAGGGGAAGTGGTATTCGGGGATGTGGTCATTTAGGGGAAATAATTTTCGGGGAAATGGCATTCGGGGAAATGAGCTAGACCCGGTTTGTGGATGGTCCCTTTCGGGAATTTTACTTGATGTCATAATTGGTTGAATAAAAAACTCGGACTTTTTTACCGGTTACATTTTTTGTCGGAAAATCATAATCACAACCTATAACTTTGCTGAAGACATCATATCGATCAGAATTTCCCTTCTCAGAATTTCCGAATTTCATTGATTTACATACTCATTTTAAAGTCGATTTGCAAATCATAAAGGACAACTAATATCATTGTTTTTAGTGCATTTTTAAGAAGTGTTTTGAGAAAGGTCTCTCTCAAAAATTCTGTAGTGTAATTTTCATTTTGAGTTTTTGGATGACATTTCTAAGTCATTAATAATTCTGATGATTGATATAATTTGAACAAAGAAAGATCACTTGAAATATTCACTTGACAAATGCTTCAAATATTGTTTTTTCGTATCATTCTTCATAAGTCTCAACATTTATTTTCAAGAACTTCATGATATTTTTTAGCAGGAATTATTATTTAAAAAAAAACTTATTAAAACAAGCAGTAAATAACTATCCTATTATCCCCTTAAGATAAATGTTATTTTCTTAATGAATATAAATTGGAATTTAAGTTTTTGATCAACAAAAAAAAAAAAAATAAAAATTACTCATCAGATACAGAATGAACCAACTTTGTTGATTCTTGAAGTTTAAAAAATTAAATTAAAACAAGAACAAATTAATTGTGTGCAAAATAGTTTTAGTAATAGTTGGTAACAGTGACTTGCACTCATTTTTATAAAAAAAATTATTGATAGAATTTCTAAATATTTTTAGAAAAGAAAATGAGTTCATCGTCATACTTGTAAACCACCTTTTTCAGAATAAATCAATTCTAGAATGCTTTTTCAAAACCGCCAATGCGCCAAGGGTTTCCTATGTACATAGGACCTCTTGAAAAAGTAAGCGAGAATTAAGTTTTATTTGTTCAAGGAAAACATACTTTCACAAAGTTAAGAAACCTTTATTGAAAATTTATTTAATCAAAAGAGGTCTAAAATTAAAAAAAAATGAATCCTATTGATTGGCGAATCAGTTCATCTAATTCCAATTTAATTAACCCCTTCCAACATCTCATTAAACCTTTCACCACAACTCCCATTCATTAAAATTTGTTCCTAATATATCCCCTTCACGTTTTAGGGGGCAAACTCACTGTACAGCGCTCCAAAAACGACATCCACTGATCAATAGTGACCGCAAAATTTTCCATAAATACACAATAATAATCAGAAATATCTGGCCGACCGCCCACCAGTCAAGTCCTCCTCGAAGCGTGGGTGGGCATTTCTGCTGCTGCGACAATCCACAATTTGACGACGACGACGACGACGAAACTCACGTGGCACTGCAGGTAAAATCCGTCCGGCTGGGTCACGTGGCCAGGACACACCAGGCCGGGTTGGAAAACTTGTCAAAGGACACTTTTGTAACATGGGGGGGGGGGGGGGGGGGAGACAGAGGAGAATTTTGCGCCAATTTATTACAGCCCCGTTTTCGAGTGGGTGGTGGATTTTCCACCCACGCGTTGCTATGACGGCACGGCACATAAAGGTGATTAACTCGGGAAAATCTTTTTTTTTTTTGTGGGGGAATGTGTTTTTATCTGTTGGTCTTTTCTCTCTGAGCGGAAATGGATTTTGAGTCAAAACAGAGAGGGGCTGTTTGAGTTTGGTGAGTGTTATGAGGCGTTATATCATGAACGGACTCGATGTTTCAAAACATTCAAAATCTTCAAAATCTTCAAAATCTTCAAAATCTTTAAAATCTTCAAAATCTTCAAAATCTTCAAAATCTTCAAAATCTGCAAAATCTTCAAAATCTTCAAAATCTTTAAAATCTTTAAAATCTTTAAAATCTTCAAAATCTTCAAAGTCTTCAAAATCTTCAAATCTTCAAAATCTTCCAAATCTTCAAAATCTGTCTCCTTTGAATAATCGAGTCGAGTCTTGAGTCTTGACAATTGAGTCTACGAATTTTGATGATGATTACAAGTGCTCCCCGACAGGTGGTGCTAGTCGCATTCAAAGAGAATTCATCATCAAGTGCACCTATCCGATCGATTCATAACGCCCAGTAATGGTCGTTAACGCCAATCTACCACGTTATCATGCGAGAGAGCGCAGCTCTCTCTCAGAGAATTCTCACCCTTCTCTTCGTCAGAGTCTCCCCCGTCGGGGGGGAACGAAAAGGCGATACAAACAAAGCTCCGCAAAGCCGAAACGGAAGAACCGACGACTTCGTGCGCTTCGGCATTTGACGAATGTCGCACGTGTTTGGAAAACGTGAAAAACGCTTCGTCGTCGTTCTCTTCCCCCTCCGATCGTTTCTCCCAAGGGGTGGCAGTTCAACCCCCCTTCCACCTCCCACCCTCTCACAAACCCGTCAACTGCGTGGCTGCAACGGCTGTGTGGTGCTCCCCCTCAACCGATGACCTGGACACACAGACAGCTACAGTGTCAAAGTGGTTATCCACGGAGTCACTTAGAAGAGGCTGTCTCTTTTTGGGATTTTGGGCTGGTCGCGTGGACTGTCACGAGGTGCCCGGTCTCAAACCAAGTGGCGTGGAACCGGCTATCGGACGAAACGTTCAAGTGTCTTCTTCATTTCTGTCGGATTTTGGACGGGGGTTTTGTTTTGAAATTCTGATGGGCGGCTGGAAAAATGAAAGTGTGTCCAGTGTTTTCTGAATTTATTCATGAACTCACATGTATGCAAAGTCTGATCAGGAGCCTTGGGGTTTTAAAAATATATCTATGGAACAGGCTCACGCTCCCGGGACGCACTGCTGACTCGGTTTTATGTTCAAGATTTGCGAATAATGTATACAAAATGTGTAGAGCTTGTTATTGCCAGCGAGACATTTATTCAACATCAACGTGAATGGATTTTGAGTTCCTGTGATATTTTGATAATGCCAATCGTTTGGAAGATCACCTTTACTTGTTCTCGCATTATTTAAAATTAGAGCAATTTCCTAATTAAATAATTAAGTTAACTCTGTTTTTTTAAATAATTTTTCAAAACATTTTAATGAAATTGGTTGATCGCAATATTGCCTCGTTACAAATGAAAATGTTTAAAGCGAGATTTTGAAGTATGACCCAAGGCCACAATAAAAAAAATATTTTAGATGAGCAATTCTCTACGAAATCGGTCGTATTTTGATTTTGTTTTTTTTTTTTTAATCCGACTGAAATTAAAACTTTCTTGGTGCCATCGGTATGCCAAAGAAGCCATTTTGCATCATTCGTTTGTCCATATAATTTTTCATGCAAATTCCATACAAAAAAGATATTTGAAAATTCATCTTTTGTGCACCAATTTAAAAAAAATAAAAACCGCGACAATTTTCAAAAGAGTTACCTAAAAATGGCTTTAACTTGAAAATTGTGCACATTATCAAAATTTCACTAACTTACTTTTTGATTGCAAATTTGATTTCACATCGAAAAGTTAAGTTAAAAATTCTTACGGCTAATATTTCGATTTTTTTAAAAAAATTGTATTGATTAAAATATGTATAACTCGTTCAAAGATTTTTTGCACAACCTGGAAATTTCTGAAAAGTTGGCATTTGATGTTTCCTGAAACATAAAAAAAAAAAAAAAAAATAGTGTTTTTTTTTTGCAATTCAATTTTTAATGAGAAAAAGTTGAATTCAAAATCACAATTTTTTCCATTTATCTTTTTTTCAGTGCAGTCCTTATCCATACCTACAACTTTGCCGAAGACACCAAATCGATCAAAAAATACCTTCAAAGATAAAGATACCATAAAAGTTTCAGCCGGATTAATAAATACAAAAATTAAAATTATTAAAAAAAGATCGATTTCGTAGAGAACTGCTACACTGTGTGATTTTGACATTTTTGAGCGTGCATTATTCGTAACACCATCTTCGCTCAAAAAATTTAACATTTTTTACTTTATTGCTTGGAGGCTGAATAAAGAAACTACATTTCAAGGGACCTTACCCAAGTAACATTTTTTTCCAGGAGTTCTACAAGAGCTCTTCAAGATAGCTACAGCATAGCAGTTTGGACCGCGGTAGGATAAAATTCTCTTCAAAACTTCTTCAGGAGTTTGGAAGAGCACTTGAAGAGAGTTTTATCCTACCGCGGTCCAAACTGCTATGCTGTAGCTATCTTTAAGAGCTCTTGTAGAACTCCTGGAAAAAAATGTTACTTGGGTAGGCTGGTACAAATTTTATTCAATGTTTTTGTCACCCTCCCCCCCTCCCCCCCCCCAAATTTGACCTGAAAAATCAGGGGGCAAAAAAACTTTTTTTCTACAAAAACTTCAAAATTCAATGGAAATACAATCAGCTGAAATCGATTCAAAATGCGTTTCCTGCGTTGAATCACTTTTAGAATGTTTGAGTTTTGGCACATGTTTCACTTTTAGCATTTTGTTTTTTTGAAAATTTTCGATGTTTGAGTTTTTTTTTCGCTAAAAATGTTGTTTTCGTCCAATCTTTCTTTTTTTTTGAAAATTAATAATTGCAAAAAAAAAACTGAACTAGTGCAAAATGCATTTTAAAACACTTTTCCACGCAAATGCCGAAATTATGCCTTTTATTTCAATTTTTATATTTTTTTTTGTTTGTATTCAACAAATATTCTTAGGCTTCCAAATGAAACTTTGTGTTTGAAAGATTTTCATTTAAACCTTTTTAAGTCAGTTAACCAAAAAATAAAACAAAATGCAATTTCAAAAGTTAAAAAAAAATCGCAACACTCACAATGATAAAAATTTCAAAATGCAAAAAAAAATAAAAAATAGTAATCAATATTATGTTATGTTTAAGGTACAGTAAATTCCTTTCCTACCTTATTTTATATTATTTTCTTATTATTATTATCACCAGTTTTCAACATTTGCGTTGAGAAATCTCGATTTTTTTGCGTTTTTATTTTTGTGCGTTAAACCATAAAAAATATGGTTTGAATCTATTTATTTTTTATCTTATTGGAATAAATGCTTGGAGCTTAAATTAAAAAGGTCATTTGTTAAGAGACTTTAGGCCAATGAACAATTTATTTCAAATTCAGGGGACGAATATGTTTTTCATATAAATTTTCATTCTTTAAAAACATTGCTTATCGTTATTTTGAATTTTTAATCAAATAAAAGTTTTTTATCTCTTCTCAAATTTAGAATTTTTGGGACCACATATCCAAAAAAGGCGTGGTAATTGAGGAAAACCAATATTTTCATAAATTTATTTATATATTGCAAATTTGTGACAGTAGCACAACTGTTACAATGTATAGAGCATTTTGTTATTCTTTTTTTTAATAAAAAAAAATCAGCCTTGAAATTTGTCTTTTTTTCTCTATATTTTGGTTATTTTTAGTATGATTAATGGATCAAAGTTAACGTAAAACTATTTTGAAATGGATAAATATATGAAATATTTTTTTATGTTTCTCTGATATTTTTAATATTTTTCAAGGTATTGCTTTATCAAGCTAACAAGTTTTATTACTAAAATTTTAACAAAGCTATTTAGATCCAACGTTTAAATTTACGATTTTAAATATTTCGCCCTATTTTTTATTAATGTTGTCCTCAAAATTATCCGTCGAAAGCAAGGGGTAATGCAATAAACTTTAACCAAATCCTGAAATTTTCATTAATGAAGCTCATACAAATACGCGCAAATTGATGCAAGTTTGCATTGCAATTTTTATTTAAACATTTTTTGCTAAACTGAGACAGTTATGATGATTTGAAAACAAAATTATTTAGCTCGTGTCGGAGAATAAAATATTTTTTGACCTAATTAAATAAATAAATGGAGAAAAATTAGTTTTCAGCAGCAAGTTTGAACTTTAATTATTGACATTACTAGAACTTAACGGATTACATATTTTATTGATGAAACTAATTTAGAGTATTAGATCGGGGAAAATATCACGAGAGGCATTCCGCGACATCGTGAAAATTCACTAATCCTTATCATAAGCAACAAAAACTGCAAAATGAGAAGAAACATTCTAAGAAAAGTCATCTAGGGCCAGTATCTACTTGATACTTGATACCTTTTTATTTTCCCTAACACAAGATATTCACACCCCATTAGAAAATAACAAAGTCAAAAATGTGCATATTTCCAACTGAAACAATTTAGTTCTCACTTCCCTTTTCCCAAATCACCTCAATTGCCTTAAGGAACGTTGTTTTCCCACCAGAACGCACCTTTTGCTGTCAAATTAAAACATTCCCTCCCAATTGTAGTCTCGTCTCACCCTGAATTGTTGCTGCCAGTTGAAGCCTCACGGGTGGAAAATTTTCCGAGCTTTCCAGGGCAAACCACCATCTTTCCGAACGCGCACAGCCAGGCCACGCGAGCTCACCGTTCGGGTGGCTTCTCTCCCAGGCCGCGGAATGACAAATCACCCCATTAGCAACTCTAATTAATCCAAACTCTTGGCCTGGCAACTCTCGCGCGGGAAAACGTGCAGAATGAAATTACTTGCGCGGTGAATGTGAGTTTGTGTGTGTTTCGGTGTATTATTTTCCCTCTGCGATTGGCAGTGTGTCGGGGCAACCAGAAGCAGTACAGTCAGTACTGTCTGGGACAAATATTAGTCGACTTCCGTCGAATTCAGACAAACTGCACGCGCTGAAGCTCTATTGGTGATGGAGGGCACTGTGAAAAAGATTTTTGTCAGATTTTAATCTTTTTTTTTTTGTTTTTTTTTAGGTTATTCCTTAAACTATCTGTGCCATTGCACATATTTTTTGAAGTTTTTCTCCGTCGACTTTTCGCGAAAAAACCTTTTAGCCGAACTCAAAACAACATAAATTAAAAATAAGCTCTTGAAGTCATTTTGATAATTTTGAACAAATTAAATTTAATGTATCATTTAAACGCCATAATGTTTATCACACAGCAGATGTTCCGACCCATTCGAATTTTGTAAAACTTTGTCTAAACGAGATATGTTGGTCCGAGATCACGTACCCTAGGTTAATTTTGTGATTTTATGACTTTTAATTCCAAGATATACCGTATCATTTGGCAATGTTTCTAGTTTAAATTGTAAAAATCCAATCCACAAATAATTAAATGAATAAATATTTAAAAAATCTTGTGTTACGTCCTATCTTTTCACAGAAGTTGCTTCACAAGCACAAAAGTGATGATTTAATGATAGTTAGAGAAATTTCAACGATTTAAAAAAAAATCTTAGTGGGTACATAACATTTTTGGGTTTCAAGTCATTTTTTTTCAGAGGAATTTGATGCAACTTTTCAATACCAAAATAATACCAAAATGTGGCACCCTGACTTAGAATTTTTCACAATTTCAAGTCTTTTCATTAGAGGGAATATCAAAAATGTTTAAAATCAAGTTTGAAATTTCCAGTTTTCAATGAAAGCATTCGCTTTGAGTCATCTCTTTAGCGCAAAATTAAATATTTTGTCAAAATTGGTCAAAATTTTCCCATAGTTTCAGAGGAATTTGATAAAATACTGTAATACCAAAAAATACCAAAATGTGGTGATAGACCATTGACAAATTCTGCAATTTTGCAATATCAAAATAATACCTTAAATTGGTATGATACCACATTTTGCTCTTACATAATCCTTAAAACGAATTTTAAAGGGTCAAGGAATAACAAAATTTGGTATTGATACCAGAGAAAGGTATTATTACGCATTTCCCTTGTTATTTACCCATGATCAGGAAAATGACACATAAAAAGGTGTTGTATTTGTAACAAAAACAATCAACCTAACCACAAAAAACGTTTGTTTAAACAATTAAAATTGAAAATTATGATGTTTTTCAATGTTAAAAACTGAAAATTGAACTCAAAGATGAATATTAAATAATTTTATGAAGTTCAAATAATGTATCAATTATTTTAAAAAGCGTTCTGTCAGGCTAGCACAAATGTTTTTTTTTTGTTTTTGTTCTTCGGCTATGGTCAAGGTCAAGTGGGATGCAAAAAAAATCAAGCCTCATTTTTGATAGAAATAGAACAAAAGCATTTTTTCATGAACTTTAATTTTTTCATGTTAAAAAAAAATCTGAAAAATATTTGAGTATCTATTTTAAAATATTTTTGAAAAATATTTTTTGCAATTCCGTCGTGAAACTACTTACTTTTCCTGTCATTATTGAACGACGAAATAGCCTACTTTTCTGTACCAAAAATAACAGAATCGAATAGCAACACTTTTCAAAATAAATGCTGAAAAGTTCTACTTTTCAGCACTGAAATGGATGCTGAAAAGTTGAACTTTTCAGCACTTGTTTTGAAAAGTAACACTTTTCAACATTTTTTTATTTAAACGATTTATTAACAAAATACATGAAAATTTTACTTAAAATTTCACTCAATGGGTGTTTCTCGGAATTGCAAAAAATGTTGTATGGAACTCGTTGCAAAACTTTATTTTTTCAGCACTCTTCGTATTTATCCAACTCGGTGAACCTCGTTGGATAAATGTACGACTCGTGCTGAAAAAATCCTCTTTTTGCAACTTGTTGCATAAACTACTATTATTTATACTGTTGACGACCTCTCTATCATTTTTTTAAAGATAGAATTGAATAAACATGGTTCGCAAACATTAAAAGTTTAGAATTCTTTGTCTACTTAAAATACATGCCTTTTCGTCTTTTGCAACACGACTCTTGATTCTTTTTTGAATTATTTTGTGTGCCTTACAAGGAATCGCATTGTTATCAAGAATAGAATTCTTCTTTATTTTTCTTTATTTTATAAAATTTTTGTAGTTATTTTATTTTAATTAATAAAAATTTGATCGTTTTTTTTTGGTAAATTGCATAATAAATGTAAAAGTTCCGTATTTTTTATCATAAAAATTTAAATTCCCAAAATTCATATTTTTCTTCGACCTCATCTGAAAATTGCGTAACTTTGAAACAATAAATAAAAAATGATTGAATTTCGTATAAAAAATGTGTTCATTATTGTTTAAAAGTGCAACAAAAATTTGATTGCTGGTATAATGATAATTTGAAAAAGGTTTTGTAAGGTAGACTAAAATTTTACGAACATCGTAAAAGGCCTTAGATTTTTTTTATAAGGCCATCGCAAACTTTATTTCAAGCTTTTGTCCCCCAACATTCGAAAATTTTCTTTAAAAAATTAATATTTAAATTAAATAATCAAATAATTATTAACAAAAACTAAAATTTTAAATGAAAAAAAAATTGTACAGTTAATTGTAACCTATTCAGAATACAATGAATAAATTAAATTTATGTAATTTCAAAGATTTTTTCAAACTTTGAATTTGGGATCACAAAATGGTTGAATAATGAAAAAGTTCAAAAACTATATTTTATTTAAGTTCGTTATAATTTTGCCTTTTTTGTACTAACATTCCTGCAATGATATAGACACAAATCGCGATTATTTAAGTGTTAACAATTTCAATTTTATGTAAACATTGCTGTATTTTTTTTTTCATTTGATTCATTTGAATTCTGTGAATATCGTGCATTTCAACAAGTATTTTTAAAATTTTTACAATTTTTTATGGGAAATATGTAAACCAAAATTCCAAAAATTATTAATCTTAAACCTACTTAGAGTTTATATTGAGTCGGAAGGGGTGAGATTGGGAGCAGTGCGTGGCCGAATGGTTACGCTGTCCGCTTTGTAAGCCGATGATTCTGGGTTCGATTCCCATCTGCTGCAACCTTCCATCGGATGAGGAAGTAAAATGTCGGTCCCGGCCTTGGTTGTTGTAAGGCCGTTAAGTCATTCCAGGTGTAGGAGTCTCGTCTCCATGCCATAAGTACAAACAACACACCAAACCAAGCCTACTCCGGTGGAATCGCTGGCGGCGGTGGGACTCGCAATCCAAAGGTCGTCAGTTCAAACACTGGGGTGGAAGGTTCCTTGGGGTAGAAAGAGGTTTGGGTGCTCTCCCCATTCAAGCCTTCGGACTCCTAGGTTCGAGTAGAAACTTGCAATAGAGGCCACAAAAGACCCGAGGGTCGTTAATGTGGATGGTTTGATTTTGATTTTTGAGATTGGGCCATACATTTTTCTGCATTTTTGTATGTTAATCTTTGGTTTGGGGCTGGTTTTGATTCCATTTTAGTAAAATGTATTTCAAAGCTCCTAAGTACTAATAGTTCAAAATTGGATCTATAGACCTTTAAGGAAACGCCAGAAATCCTTGTCAGTTTTCAAGTTGTAGTGATCAAATTTTTCACAGTGCCTCATCGCGAGGTGTCATTCGAGCAATATTCCCCACCATCCCCCTCAGAAAGAAAAATGATACCTGCTTCGATATCCCACGGAACCCACGGAAAATTGAGTAGTAATGAAGGATTTGCTGAGCATCCATCCCTCACATACCTTTCGTCAAAGAAGGTAGATCTGCCACCTTTTGCAGCCACTCTCAGTACAATATTATATTCTCTGTTGATATTGCCATTATAGCTGTAGTGCACACTGCACACTCACGTTTGTTCTACGTTCTCCACCCAGGCTGACTCTGACTCGGTACGCGTCGTCGTCGGCATCGTTTATACAGTCAGTCAGTCAGTCATAGCAAGAACCTGCCGGGGGGGAGTGCGAAGTGAGGTTAGGGTTGATAAGGAGCTTCCCCACAGCCGTAGTCATCCAGAGCGTTTCGCACAACTGCAACGTGACCTGGCGGCGGTGCGAGCGAGACGGCACCACAAAAACATGGTCGGCCACGTGTATTTCGCATATATTTTAGATTTATAATACGCTGGAGCAGGGGCAGCGTCGATCGTGTCTGAATCCGTGTGACACGAAACTCCACCCCCTGGGGAACACTCTGGCAGGAGAGGACGGGAGTACAGGGAAGAGCTGGAGACACTGCCGGCTGGAACAGGCGCGAGCGCTGCCGTTCAGTCAGTCCTGTTCTACGAGTTACGAGTTACGCGCGCGCCGTCTCTTCGTCTAGTGTGTCTTCCACAAGCTAGGCGGTTCGTCACCAGGTCTACAAGAAGTCGGAGGAGTTGAGTTCGAAGGGTCACGCGTACGCGAGCATGACCTGCAGCCGCTGACGCATCGGAGTCTGCGAAATCCTGCGAGAGCAGCAACAGTTTCTTGCCGGAAGTGCGATAAAGTGGTCGTTGGAGCAGCGGAAGCAGCAGCAACTTGGGATTACCTGACCATACGGCAAAGGTGAAAGTGTCCAGGAAGAATCCGCGAGTAGATTGTGAGCCTCTAGAATACCGTAAAACAAGCGCATCGTGATCTGGAGGGGAAGCTGGGACGACCGCGAATCGTTGACAGCAGCAGACGAACTTGAAAACGGTGCCGCTGCTGTCAAATCAGTAACGCTCGTTTTCCAATTTCGTTGACTCATGTTAACGTTTTCGTGGAGAGTCCATCCCGCGGTAAACAGTCCAGCGACTAATTGACTCCGTATCTCCCTCTCCCGAAGATCCGGATGCGTCTTTGTTGAAACAACTGTGTCGCTGGTGTTTCGTATCCGTGTCTCATCCCTCTGCAGGAGTTCCAGCAGTGGTGCGTCGGATATCTGTGACCTTTGCGGTCCGATTATCGGTGACATCGAGGAAAAAAACGAAAGTTCCGCAAGTGTTTTGAGGTCGTGAAGTGAAATATTGTGAGTGTCGCTTTGGTAAAGAAAATGCCCAGTCGGCTGCTTCAGGAGCGTCGTTTTGCGGACTTCCTACCGGTAGTAACGGCACTTGTGGTGCCAGTAAATCGCTAGAAAGACGTGCCAAAAAAGTGCAACTCGCCGGGGTCATAAAACTTGTGTGTGTGCGACAACACCCCCACGTGAAGCTTTTTGCCGGGAACTTTTGTGCAGACTGTAAGGAAGAATTTACGGCAGTACGGTAACGCCAATGGGAACCGAAACTGCCTGCGGCAGTTACTTTAACGATCCGCCTGGGGAGCCCAGAATGGCCAGTTACTACCAGATTAACGAGCGTAGCAGTGGCGGCGGTCCAGCAAACCAACAGGAAGAAGAAATGGCCCCGCAAAATTGTGGTGGCGAAGCCACCGAACAGGTCGACTCCGAGCTGGACCTGCGTCAGCCACAGCTGCAGCAGCAAGAACAGCAGCGTCATCACGCAGCTTCGCCGCGAAATCACTGGTCCATATCGCAGCAGATCCAGAACCACCTAAGTCAGAACAACGTCGGAAGTGCGTCGTCACGCCTCGAACGCTCCAACTCGCTGGCCAGCAACTGGACCTTCCCAAACTACCAGCGTCTGTACAACGAGAACCACTACGGCATCGCCATAGCTGCGGCCCAAAACCAACAACATCAACAGCAGCAACACCAAATCCAGCATGACGGTCAACTGCAGCAGCAACATCAACAACAACAACATCAACAACACCAGCATCAACACCAGCATCAGCAGCAGCAACAACACCATCAACACCATCTGACAGCTATGACCGGTGGTGGGATGCCGCAACCAAGCGGCGGCGGCCATCCACATCTCAGCAAGCGCTTCTTTTACCCGGCAACAGGTCAGTGGCAAGCTCCTAAACTCCAAGGTTGTCGTCATTTTGCTGTGGTTACGCGCCGTTACGATTAGCGGGGGCACCTCGTCGTCTCTCTCGTTAACGCTCGCAGCGCCGGTGGCGAAAGTGCGCAACACCCCGCAAGTCACTTATCAGTTGCGCGGATCTTGAGGTGTCGTGCGCGCGAGAGTCGTAATTGTACCCACGGGATGGGTGGTGTCGGGGAGGGATTGTGTATTTAAACCGGGAGGCTAGCTAGCCTCTCAAGTGGAAGTGACTTCTGGACCTGTTTGAAGTTCCGTTCACGGTTGATTGCAATTGATGACGGCGAAGTCGAGCGTTGAGTCGCGCGAGCGGTCACTTTGGGAAACGACGACGGCGACTAAGCTGAGGGAACAAGGTTTAACTACATAACTATAGCTATGAATAGGGGGTAGTTTCTGGACTTGATGAGATGGAAGGGAATTTTTTATTCTACAGACTATAATGAATGCTGGCAGGAATTTGAGATCGTGCGGTGGCATTGGTGGTGTTGATGTCACGGGAGATGGAGGTGGACTCAATGCGGGATTCAATTGGCGGTCTAGACTTGTTGGGAATTATTAGATTGAACTAGGAGATTTTGATGGAATTTTCCCGACCATTTTTTTTTGTGTTGACGTTTTGTGCGTTAAACTTCTCTGCATCAAAGTTATAATTATTTTTATTTTATTGTCTATTTCTATGCCAAGTTGTACGAATTTAAATCTCTATCTTGATCATTATCGAATTTTGCAAAGAATTTGCAACCCTCGTCAATAAAATTAGCCTTTATAGAATTTCAAAAAAAAAAAGTTTTCGTAGTTCTGTGAACAGCTTGAAAATTCTCACGAAATGTTTTTTTTTGTTTTTCGGCATGTCATTAACAAGTAATTGATATATGTACAATTCTTATTTTTTTAAATCGAAATTCTAACATATTCATTTCATATTTGATTGAAATAAAACTGATTTTTCAAATTCATTTGTCGTCGGTATTTTTGGATATCTTTTTGGACAGAGTTATAACTTGTAAGTTGTGTTTTACTTTTAATTGATGCTTAAAATTTGAAATAACTTAATTTGAAATATTTTAATTTCAAAGATAGAAATGTAACAAACTGAAAATGTTTAAGAATGTTGAACTTGTCTAAAAATATTTTGAATTTTAGTGAAATTTCGTCTAACATAGTTTTTTTTTTGAAAATCAATGATAATACAGTGCAATGTAAAAACCATGAACTGGTATTTAATCTTCTTTTTGTTTTTTAACCACTCTCTTCAATTTAATTTAGAGTTTTGGAACATATAGTTTGAATAAAACATCTCTGTAAGTTTTAAAGCTTTTATGTTTTTATTTAACTCTAATGGATACCTAAAACTTTTTCAATTCAGATCAATTAAACAATTTTTTGTCAAGATTCAGCATTTTTCTTATTTTCTTATTGTTTGTGAAAATTGCCTTACATTAATAGCTAATAAGGCTTTTGATTGAAAATATTAGAAATATTTAACAATAGTACCATTTTTTACATTTAGAGCAATTCTCTACCAAAACCGGAAATGGATTTTATTTGTATTTTTTGATTTGGCTCAAACTTTGTAGGGGCCTTCCCTATACCCAAATATGCTATTTTGTGTCATTGGTTCACCCATACAAGTCTCCATACAATTTTGGCAGCTGTCCATACAAAAATGGTATGTAAATATTCAAACAGCTGTAACTTTTGACTGAATTTTTTGATCAATTTGGTGTCTTCGGCAAAGTTGTAGGTATTGTTGAGGACTTTTGAGAAAAAATAGGTACACGGAAAAAAATATTTGAGGATTTTTTATCAACTTTTTTTTTTACTAAAACTCAATTTCCCAAAATACGTATTTTTTGATTTTCGAGATTTTTTGATATGTTTTAGGGGACAAAAATCCGCAACTTTTGAGCCATAGAGAAACATGGTCAAAAAATCTGTCGCCGAGTTATGAATTTTTGAAAAAATAGTGATTTTTGGAAAAAATCGAAGTTTCATGCAAAAACAAGTTTAACATTATTTTTTAATGCAAAATTGAATTTGCAATCGAAAAGTACTTTACATATTTTTTGATAAAGGGCTCCGTTTACAAGATATAGCCACCGAAAGTTTGATTTTAGCGAAATATTTGCAGTTTTTCAATTTTTAAAAATAGTGACCATGAGTGACCATTTCTAAAAATATTTTTTTTGAAAAGTTCAGAAAATTTGCTATAAAATTGTTAAAGAGACATTGAAGATTGGACCTCTGGTTGCTGAGATACAGCGGCTTAAAGAAAAAGAAACACGAAAATTGAAGTTTTCTAAGTCTCACCCAAACAGCCCACCATTTTCTAATGACGATATCTCAGCAATTAATGGTCCGATTTTCAATGTTAATACATGAAACAATCGTGAAATTTTCCAATCTCTTCGAAAAAAATATTTTGAAAATTTTAAAATCAAGACTAACATTTTAAAAGGGCCAAACATTGAATATTACGCCCATTTAAAATGCTAGTCTTGATTTAAAAATTTTCATAATATTTTTTCGAAAAGATCGGAAAATTTCACGAATGTTTCATATATTAACATTGAAAATCGGACCATAAGTTGTTGAGATATCGTCATTAGAAAATGGTGGGCTGTTTGGGTGAGACTTAGAAAACTTCAATTTTCGTGTTTCTGTTTCTTTAAGCCGCTGTATCTCAGCAACCAAAGGTACAATCTCCAATGTCTCTTAGACAATTTTATAGCAAATTTTCTGAACTTTTCAAAAAATATATTTTTAAAAATGGTCACTCATGGTCACTATTTTTAAAAATTGAAAAACTGCAAATATTTCGCTAAAATCAAACTTTCGGTGGCTATATCTAGAAAACGGAGCCCTTTATCAAAAAATATGTAAAGTCCTTTTCGATTGTAAATTCAATTTTGCATTAAAAAATAATGTCAAACTTGTTTTTGCATGAAACTTCGATTTTTTCCAAAAATCACTATTTATTCAAAAATTCATAACTCGGCGGCAGATTTTTTGACCATGTTTATCTATGGCTCAAAAGTTGCGGATTTTTTCCCCTAAAACATATCAAAAAATCTCGAAAATCAAAAAATACGTATTTTGGGATATTGAGTTTTAGTAATAAAAAAAAGTTGATAAAAAATCCTCAAATATTTTTTTCCGTGTACCTATTTTTTTCTCAAAAGTCCTCAACAATACCTACAACTTTGCCGAAGACACCAAATTGATCAGAAAATTCACTCAAAAGTTACAGCTGTTTGAATATTCAAAATTGTATGGGTGAACCAATGACACAAAATAGCATATTTGGTCATAGGGAAGGCCCCCACAAAGTTTGAGTCAAATAAAAAAATACAAAAAATAAAAATGGTCGAAATCGGCCGATTTCGTAGAGAGTTGCTCTTTAAAATCTAAATTAAATTTTTAAAACAGCCTATCCCCCATGGGTTTTCTATGCAGATACGACCTTTTGAAAATTGAATCTAGAAATCATATCAATGGTTTCCACACTATCTTTAGTTAAAAAAACTAACTTAATCCACCTGGTTGGTGCCTTCCTCACTCTTTACCAACTATGATTCGATGGGTTTGGACACAAATTTCATCTAGTTTTTCTTAAAATCCGCACAAAAAAATAACAACAAATATCACTTTAGTGGTCGTTGGAAAAGTCTTTCGATTACCTGACCAACGGTTGGCTAGATGATGGATCCGGATATAGTTTTAATACATTTAAGTGAAATCTGGCCTCAAAAAAGTACATAAATATCACTTAAGTGGTCATAACTCAAGGCAGAGTTGCCAGATCTTCAATGTTTGGACTCGTTGGAAAGGTCTTGCGATTACCTAACCAACGACATGACGATATTTGAATCGATTACCGGCCACTTATCCAACATCCGGTTAAATACAAAAACAGATTTTTATACATAACTTTTGAACTACATATCGAAACTTAATAAAAATCAATAGGTACGTATGGGACCTTAAACCAAATCGAATGCAACTGGTTTGACCAAAATCGGTTCAGCCCATGCTGAGAAAACTCAGTGGTCACATACACACACACACACACACACACACACACACACACACACACACACACACACACACACACACAAATTTGTTCAGTTTTCGACTCTGAGTCGATAGGTTTACATGAAGGTGGGTCTACGAGCTTTCTGTGAAAAGTTCATTTTTAGAGCAGAATTATAGCCTTACCTCAGTGAGGAAGGCAAAAGATCAAAAAGTCGTTTTTACTAGATTAATTCTTTAATATGATTTTTCATAGCTATTTGCTAAAATTAAAATAGAAATTAACGCATGTTTTCTCAGCTTTTCATCGCTTAAAAATCATTTGCCGTCAAACTCCAAAACAGTATCGAAAAGTATCATGTCGATACAATTAACGAAAAGATGAACATTTTAGCACTCAATTTCGAATAATGTTGAAGTCCATGTTAAGCAATCAATGAACCGATCAAACTGAAATGATATTGAAAAGTATTATTTTTCAATGCAAGTGCTAAAAAGTTTAACTTTATAGCATCCTTTTGAGTGCTGATGAGTAAAGCTTTTCAACCCTTGTATCTAAATGTATTACTTTTCTGTTATTTTTGGTGAAGAAAAGTTGGCCGTTTCGTCAATTTAAAAATCTTGCAAAAGTAGAGAAAACGTATAGAATTTCTCGAAAAATACAAAGTCACCTTTGAAAAATTCAACGTATCACTTAACATTTGGATTCTTTTGGCCATTCAAAACGAATATCAATTGAAGATACAAAACTGAAACTTCCAAACCCGATTGAAAATCAATTTCAAATACCTTTATATCGTTGGCACGCACCATTTCCCTCCGGGGGATAATCACTCATACTAGCATTTCTACTCTGGGCTGCTTACAATCACGCTTTGGGGTGGTCGGTCATCGCGCGGTACCCGATTAATCAAATTAGGAGCGAGTCGAGGTTTTCTCCTTCGAAGGTCGGACAGTTTAATGGGCCACTCCTTTCCCCCTGGGGGTGGTTTTGAGGAGGGAAATTTTACGTTGAAATCGTATACCCTTAGAAATTTCATTGGAAATAATATATTATGCTTTGGTTCAACCAAAAATGTTTTTTAAATTCTTGCAACTTTTTAAGCAATTAAAAATGTTTCTGGAACTAAGTGATTATTCCTAATTCAATATCTCTGAGAAAACTTTCAACCCCTCAAGCGGTTGGCATGTGTTTGTGATCGTTACCTGGGTGTAGTTTCACACTGCAGTACGGCTAGTTATCATTCCCAGTACCCTGTGCAATCACACACGTAAAACGCTCTCGACACCTTTGGGAAACGCGATTCATCATCGCCAACAGTCCACTGCATCTGGGGAACTGGTTTGGGGAACCGGTATGAAAATACCATCATCAACAAGGGGCGATATTCCCTGCTTCCATGCAAATACCTTGGCACTTGAGGGGGTGAGCTTGCTCAAATAGATGCAAAAGTTGTTATTTTTTTTTATTGCTGGGTATTTATTTATCTTTTTCTTGCCTTATTTCCATAAAGTTTTTCCTCTTGGTCGAGATCGGAAGCGGCAACTACTTCACTTAATCCATTTGCCATAATAAATTGTGAATTGTAATAAGTCGGTACACTTGAGAAGATGTGTGAGGGTGTGTGTGTGTGTGAATATGCTAATCAAATGTGGATTACTTTTTTTTATAGTTTGTGTATACCATTAGTACGCACATGAGAATCGCTCAAGTAAGGAAGTGACTATCTTTGCTTGAGTGTGTGTGTAGGTTGAGCGAACAATGGATTTGATGAAGATTGCATTTGGATTTGGATTTTGTTTTTCATTCCGTTTACTTTCCTTCACCACCAGCAACACTCATCAAAATACACTCGCACACACCCACACCCACAAACAAACCAACGCTGATGGTTGACGAGCTGAAAACGGAAATAAATATTTGATTGGATTTATGAAAATTAGATGCCGCTGGTTGGAGCCGTTTTTGGCATTAATAGTTCATTGTTGGGAGCGTGTGGTTTCTTAATGTGGGGAACTTAATCGAATGAAAAGCTTTCGTAACTTTTGGGAGGTGATTGGGAATGCTGTTGAGACAATAACTATACACTTCTTAAGGAATCGTTAAAAATCAATTTTTAACCTCTCATGGAAATTTTCCATGCGAGTAATATTTTCAATGTTTTAAATTTTTTTTGAAACTTTTGTTGATCTTTTCTTTAAAAAAAATATTTTGAAAATTTTGGATTAAAGATCCAAATTTTTAAAGGAATAAACATTCAACATTACCCATATTTGAAATGTTAGCCTTGATTCCAAAATTTTCAAAATATTCTTTTTTCAAAGTGATCATAAAATTTTATAAATGTTTCATATGAGCAATTCTCTACCAAAACCGGAAAAGGATTTGATTTGTTTTTTTTTTTATTTGGCTCAAACTTTGTGGGGGCCTTCCCTATGACCAAATTAGTAATTTTGCGACAATGTTTCACTCATAAAAGTCTCCATACAATTTTGGTAGCTGTTCATACAAAAATGGCACGTAAATAATCGAAAATTTGTATCTTTTTAATGATGTTTTTGATCCATTTGGTGTCTTCTGCAAAGTTGTAAGTATTGTTGAGGACTGTTCAGAAAAAAAGATACATAAAAAAATTATTTTGCCAATTTTTTTTAAACTTTTTTTTACAAAAACTTTATTTCCCTAAATTTTTGTATTTTTTTTATTTTTGATTTTTTAGATGTTTTAGGGGACAAAACCCTACTTCTTTTATGCCATTCAGCCATTGATAAATTCCGGTTTTTTTTCTACTTTTTAAAATAGTGTCCATGATTGTCCATTCTTGAAAATATTTTTTTGGATTTCAGAAAATTTCCTTCAATATCGACTAAGAAACATTGAAGATTGGACCTCGGTTGCTGAGATGCAATGGCTTTAAAGAAAAAGAAACAAGGAAATTTAAGTTATCTAAATCTCACTCCAAAAACTTTCCATTTGTTAATGTCGATATCTCAACAACTAATGGTCCTATGTTCAATGTTAAAAAATAAAACATTCGTGAAATTTTCCGATCATTGGCGTAATATTGAATGTTTGGAGCTTTTGAAATGTTAGTCTTGATTTAAAAAATGATATATTGTTTTCGACATTATCGGAAATTTCAAGTATGATTCATATTTTATCATTGAAATTAAGAAAATAAGTTACTGAGATATCGACATTAGAAATTAAAGGGTTGTTTGGGAGAGACTTAGAAAACTCAATTTTTCCTGTTTCTTTTTTTAAGCCACTGGATCTCAGCAACCAGAGCTCCTATATTCAATGTTTTTGAGACAATTTTATAGCAAATTTTCAGAATTTTAAAAAATATTTTTTTTCAGAAATGCACAGTGGTCCAGATCGCAAAATTAAGTGGAAAACAGATTTTCCGAAAAAAAGGTGAAGTTTTGGAGCTTTGGTGTCTTCAGAAGAGTTATTGCAAATAGAAAAGGGCAAATTTTGGTTTGGTTGAAAATGTAAAATTATCATTTGAACCCAAAATATGACCAAAAATCGATTTTGCGACAATTTGGATTAATTCTGAGGGCAGATTCAGATTCAGCGGGCAAAATTACATGGAATGACATATATTTGGACAATTTTTGAAATTCGTTAGGGTGGTCTCGTAAGGTTTTCCCTTGAAAATTAGCCTGTTTCAATTGAAGATATTTCGAGTTGAAAGAAAAACACACCTGGGATTTTTTCAGCGTTAGTAGTGCTGGATCTCTTCTTTCAAATGCAACCTAGTGCTTAAAATTTGGCTTGCGCCTTTTTGAGATATTTAAGTTTTAAATTTGCATCTTTATTACCTTAAAATGGCTGTAACTTGTAACTTTTGACCCTTAAGTCCAAATTATCCTGTCAAAAAATAAAATTGTTTGTTTTTTAGAGCTCTTAAAGTGCCCCCAACATCACTTTTCTCTAAAACTTAACCCTGAATCTCCACATTCAAAAAACTGATTTTTGAAGGTTTTGCTTAGATGCTTTCTATTAATTTGGTCGTAGAAGGCGTAGATTACGAGATAAAATTTTGGTGTCTTGGACAAAGTTACTTGGATTGGCAAGCTCAATAACTTTCTACAAGACAAAAAAAAATCCCAAAAATATTCCTGAAAAGTTAGGTTTTCAAAATCACCCTAATAGTGAACCTTTCCATTTGCAACAACTCTTCTGAAGACACCAAAGCTCCAAAACCTCACCATTTTTCGGAAAATCCGTTTTCCACTTAATTTTGCGAATTTTGTGAAATGGTCACACAAAAATCGCAAAAAAAAACAAATATTTCGCTGAAATCAAACTTTTGAGGGCGATATTTTCTGAAAATTGGACCCTATATCAAAAAACGTTTCTTAATCCACCATTAGGTGGCTGGTGCCTTCCTCACATTTACAAAGTAATAATGAAAATAAGTTTATGAAAAAAATATAAATCTGATACAGACTTTTCCAGAAAACATGCAGACTCTCATTTGAAGCAATATGGCAACCGGGCGTTTCGCATCTGGCGCGACTCTCGCACGTAAACAAAAAGACCCGGCCTTTTGAGGTTAGGCAAAAAATCACCCTTTTTTGCATCTACAAAAATCTTTTTCCTGGCATAACTTTTTAAATACTTTACTAAACAAAATAAAATTTAATAGGGTCTTAGGGGACCCCAAAACAAACAGAATAAGGTGGATCCGGCCAAAACGAACAGAATAAGGCGGATCCGGCCAAAATCGGTTCAGTCAGTTCTGAGATAATCATGTGGAAAAAAATCGTGTCTACACACATCTCCACAGACATTTGATTCTGAGTCGATTGGTACACGTGAAGGTATATCTAGGAGGTGTATTTAAGAAGTTCATTTTTCGAGTGATTTTATAGCCTTGCCTCAGTGAGGTGAGTTTTTGTCCCTTTAAACATACAAAAAATACGTATTTTGGGAGGTGTAGTTTTTGTAAAAAAAACGTTAACTAAATAAATAATCGGCATTTTTTTCATGTTCCTTAACATTACCTACAACTTTGCATAGAAAACTCATTCAAAAGTTACAGATTTTCGAATATTCACGTACCATTTTTGTATTTTGTTGTTTCTATTTTATTACCGTGATTTAAACCTATATTATTGTATGAGCAGCTGCCAAAATTGTTTGGAGACTTGCAATAAAGATTTGTATTTTGACGAATCTCTCAGTACGTACGTTAGTTTCCATCTCCAGAAAAACCACTTGGAAAACATGTTGAAAAATCATTTTACTATGACATTCTTTATCCTCTCTTTTCAGGTAACTATATTTCACAGCTTGGATTATGTGTTTTCCGTGTGTGTCCTTTGACTAACACGATCGCGTTCAAAAGTTTCATTTGTTACTTTAAGTTTCACATTATCTCTGCATTTTTTTTTTCTTAAATTACCTAATCCTAACCAAACATTCATCTAATCGATAACGTTTTCACTACATGCGGCCTTGTACTGCACGAAATCGAAGGTAAGTGTCGTTTCGACGCATCTGGTTATGGGTAAATATTACACATTTCACTTCCCAAGTTGAAAATTTTCCGATGACAAAACACAAGTTAGAAAAATCGAAAAGGCTAAGGTGTGTCACATGGCGGGAAACGTTTTCCCCTGCACTTAACCGTGGTCCGCCGGCCGTTAAAATGGCAAAGGGCGCGAGCGCGGGAAAACGCAAAAAGTTTCGCCGCCTTTTCCCACTCATCCACCAAAGATAAGCCAATTGGATGTAAAATGTCATGGCGATGGCGTGGGCACCGTTGATCCAATTAGGCGGCGGTGGGATCTCCCGGTTAGAATGTGTGGCCGGCCTTGTGCCGCCGCGCGGGGGTGGTTTTTCCTTCGTACGTTTTCCACTCATGGTTGAGTGGAAATTAACGCTACTTAGCGGTGAACTTTGCAGTTTGGAATGTTTGTGTGGGATGGAATTTTCCATCAATTAAGAGAATAACTAAGAAGTTCTCAATGTGTTGACTATTCAATTTTTGATTGCACTTTTCAATATAGACGAAATGTTGTCCATCGATGTCTTATAATCAAGGAAGCCATTTTAAAAACTAGTTTTTTTTATATATAATAAATCTTCATACAAATTTAGAGGCTGGTCTGAATCCGGATATCCTCCGGTGCAACCCCATGCAGACATTTATTGGCACGCTTGATTTTAGAATTTCGTAATTTCAAAAAAGTTTAATTTTTCAACATTGAAATTTGAATCAATAGTTATCAAAACATTGTCAGTTGAAAATTGCAGAATAATTAGGTGTCACAGAAATTAATTTACATCGATTCCAATTGTTTGTGAAGCTTTATCAAGGGTATTCGGCGCCGTCGCTCCGTGCCATACTTTCATACACTTAGGAGCCCAGGGCGGCGAAGTCCTTGTAGATAAAAGGAAGACACTAGTGGTTGGTACTAGCAATGGTGGCCGACAGCTATAAAGTCAACTTCGTTTTTTATCAAGGAGACAATTTTTTCCATTATGCACAAAAATGCAAAATGTTTAGATTTCCGAAATTACTATAACTTCAATCAAAAAATCGGTAAAGTACTTTTCGATTGCGATTTTGATTTTGATTTAATATTTCCAAATATGTTATAATCGCCTTTTTGATATTCAAAAAAATCTGAGATTTATTTCTCTGGAACCAAATTTTGTACCATTATGAA